>NW_026973674.1:480000-512500 GCF_035594125.1 Scylla paramamosain | reverse complement strand
ACTGGGTAGAGTTGTGGGTTGGTGAGCTTGTGTACCAGTAGATACATCCAACCAACCAACTTCCTTTCTTTCAAGTAGGGAACAAGAAAAGTTACCCTTTAGACCAAAAAAGTTGTGTGCTCTTGTAATGTTTAGGTAAGGAGCATCTTCCCAGAGGTGTGGCAGTATAATGTAACCGTAACAGCTGTCCTCCCCATCGGCAGGCAGCAGCAGCAGCAGCAGCAGCAGCAGCCATGGTGTCTTTCCTCATGGTGGGGCGAGCAGCTCCCCAGGTGAGGGCGGTACCGACCCAGCCCGGCAGCAGGAGGGCCTTGGTGCTTCCCATGGTTCACCCGAGCCAGGTGAGGCTGATCCACCGTGGCCCCTTTTGGCGGGAGCCATTCTCTCAGATGGAGTAGTTCATGAGGGACATGGAGAGGAAGTTCAAGAGAGACATTGAGGACATCCTAGGAACCTTTGCCAAGAATGTGAGTACTAACACTGACGGGGGGAAGTATGTATGGCCATATGTTAAGAATAAATATCTATCTCTGCATACATTTAGCAGGCCAGCAGTGACACGGGTTGGCACAGACAAAGCACCACACATTCACAAACACACATCATTCACACTCTTTGAGCTATCTTCCCCTGGTGGAGAGGGACAGTCTCATGGACCAGCCTACTACACCAGGAGCTAAGTCATAGTACAGCTGGCCCCACACATTCACACCAAGACCCAACATTTGTCTTAACATACATTTAATACATCTGCCTATTTTTATCTATATACCAAACCAGCAATTCCACATGGGATGTCCCTGACAAAGCAACGCACATTCATAGACACATCATTCATTCTCTTAGTCCCGTCATCCCCTAGTGGACATCTGCTAGTCAGAAAGATTGTTTATTTGTGCCAGAGGCCAGAGTCATGCCACCAGGAGTGAGATACGAGAGTGTGCCATGCTTACTTGGCCTCAACATGAACTTTCCCACCACTGGTCTCTGCTTTGCCCTGATGGAGCCTCAGCAGTCATCACACTCAAGGATTGCCTTTATGATGCAGATTACTTTTCCCTGATTTTTTTTCTTTCATGTAAGAGGGGCACTGGCATAGGGCAGCAAAAGTTATAGAAAGGCTCACTCAAGGTGCTAGTCCTTATAGAGTACACTCAAAAAAAGGATCATCCATTTTGAAATAATTCAAGTCAAAAGAGGAAATACAGAAGCAGGTAGGGAGTTCCAGAGTTTACCTGGCTTGATATTCTTGATATCCTTCATGTTGTCCACACTGTTGTCACTGGTTGAAAGTGAACAGTAGCTTGATCTTTTTGGTAATGGTAGGAAGTTATTCCTTCCCTCACTTACTTTTTTAATTGCATTATTACCGTGTAGGCTTTCAAAGTTGATTATGAAGTTGCAAATTTGTGTTGTATCATGAACAAAACTTTTCAGGGTGTACCCAGTAACATAGTGACTGGTGCTATGTTGGGAACACTTCCAATGTAGTGATTGTCCCTTGTTAACATTCAGAGCACGAGAAAACTGCTTACTGGATGCACAGAAAGTAGACAAAGAATAGCACGTTATATTGTTTTTAAGCTACACAATTATTCAAGAAATTGTTTAAAAAGTTGTGTAGATGACCAGTGGAAAAGTTGTACAGCAGTGAACATGTCCTCTGCCTCACTTTGGACTCACACTGGCAAGCTTCACTGGTAAATTCTGGAACTCCCTGCCTACTTCTGTATTTACTCCTGTCTGTGACTTTAACTTCTTTGAGAGGGAGTGAAGCTTCAAGACATTTCTCCAGGTAATTTTGGACTGCTTTCACTGTCTCCTTCAGGATCTGACGCCTTTAGTTTCTGTTACCCTTGGCCAGACCCTCAACAACACACACACACACACACACACACACACACACACACACACACACACACCTGGGGCTTGAGGCAAAGAATTGTGTACTTTAATGCTGCTTTAAGCTTTTAAACAGTGAGGAAGAAATAGGTTCTCAATAGAGTGGTGAACAGATGGAATAGAATCTGTGACCAGGTTGTTAGTGCTGAGTCATTAGGGAGCTATGAAACAAGATTAGACAAATGTATAGATGAGAATGATCAGTGAAAAGTGATAGGAAGAAATTGGTTATTAGATAGAGTAGTGGATGAATCAAATAGCAAGTTTTAAAAGATTAGACAAATTTTTTGATGAGAATGGTGGAAATAGGTAGGTATGTTTCGTACAGGGACTCCCACTTGTAGGCCTGATGGCTTCCTGCCGTTTCCCTTGTGTTCTTTTGTTCTTATGAGTGATGGCTGAGTTGGGTTTGATTGGTGGAAGTGTTATAAGATTAGTGTGTCTAGTTTCCAGGAACTCAGCTGCCCATGTTGAGTGTAATGTTGGGTGTAATCTGTAATGGCAGCTTTGTTATGTGCAGTGTGTGTCCTGTACTGGTGCCTCTGTCCTGCTAATATATTTCTCCTTTCTTTTGTTTGTTTCTTATTTTACTCTTGTATTTTTTCTTTTCATTTCTCTTTATGGTTTGTGTTCCATTTGTTTCTCAGTCTTTGTCATCTCTTTTTTTTCCTCTCTAGTGTATTTCTGTTCCTGCATTCACTTAAAGTTAACTGCATCATAAGCGCATCCTGCAGGAGGGGCAGCCACGGCAGAAGAGTCTCCACCTCCCTCCACCCAGTCACTCCCTCAAGGCTGTTTGAAGGCTTCTGTCCTCACTGGCAACTGTCTCACTCACACATACTTCTTTATGCTTTACTTTCACCTTCCTGTGGCTCTCCTTTGTCTGGATGTTTTATGATTTGAATTTTGTTGTTGAAACCTTGCCTACTGTAGAAAATGGTGAGCCTTGCTTAGTGTAGAAAGTTTTGAAGTGAGTCCTGATGCTGTACCTGGTATGAGTCAGCCTGTGGACTTGATGTATGGAAGCCTTGCTGTGGAGAGCTCTGTCTTGCTGGAGTGTGGGAGGGGAGATAAGGTGAGGATTAGAGCATTCAAGGACAGGAATCAATGGACACTGCCATTCTTGTCCTGTGGGGGAAGTTTTTAGGAGTGGGCATCACACACTTATAGACGGCTGGATTGCTGGACAAACTTTTTATTTCATATCTTTGTGTATGCCATAAGTAAGTTGGCTCACTGGGTGTATCAGACATGTTCATGCAACACTCCTGGGGCACCAAACCACTCTTTTTACCTATCCTCAGGCTGTCCTACAAGACACTGTATCGCATCCATTGCTTCTTGTTATACCAGTACTAAGAGACTTGGATGAAAAAAAGCTGTGTTTGGCAATGATTTCCTGTGATATCTTATGCTTGGTCTTTGCACAGGTTTTATTGCAAGCTTAACTAGTATGTATATTAGTTTTTATTTGATTTATAGCCATGAAATGTACTATGCCTTGGTTGCTTTAGTGTGGAGGGACTGTGTGAGGTGGAAGAGAGTAAGTGCTCACTGTTTTTACTCCCACTCAAGTCTTGCCTACAAAGGTATTCACTCCCCTGTGTAAGGTTCGTGTCTGGCCAGGAGGTTCTGAACCCCTTTGGTGAAACGCTTCACTGATACATCTGATGAAATGCTTCAGTACACCTTATTGATAACATGAGTGAGATGCTTCAATACACAACAGTTGCTAATTTTTGTTTAGTGTCAAAAGCATTTCATCTTATCAACTACTCACCCCTAACTGACTGTCTTCAGCCTCTCTCTCATTGGCACATTATTGCATCTCTTGCTATCCTCTACCACATTTTTCACACTGACTGCTCTTCTGATCTTGCTAACTGTATGCCTCCCCTCCTCCCATGGCCTCGCAGCACTAGACTTTCTTCTTTCTCTCACCCCTATTCTGTCCATCTCTCTAATGTAAGAGTTAACTAGTATTCTAAATAATTAATCACTTTCTCTGGTAAAATCAGGAACTCCCTGCTTCTGTATTTACTCTTTCCTATGACTTGAGCTCTTTCAAGAGGGAGGCTTCATGACACATCCTCCAATATTGGATGACATTTTTGACACTTCTTTTGGGACTGACACATCAATAGACTTTCTCCTTTGCTCTTTTTGTTGCCCTTGGCCAGTGCCCCTCTTGTATAGAAAAATAAATAAATAAAATGAAAGTAAAAATAAAAAATCATAATGATGGCATATGGTGCACAGACCTGGTGGTGGTGAGGGAGCGCCTGGCATCCGTCAAGAACAAGGTGCTGGTGCTGTCTGGCAAGGGAGGCTTGGGCAAGTCCACTGTGAGTGCCATGCTGGGCCTTACCTTGGCCCTCGATGACTCCAAGGAGGTGAGCTGCACTGCCACACTCCATGTCACCCTTCCACTCACTGTTGTTTGTGTCACACTGACGGTGTCTCATGTTTAGTGCTGATTAGTTGAGTGATCAGGATGTGAGCTGGTGTTAGTTTTGAAATTTATTTAGTGCAGAGTGGTTGCTATTATTTATTTATTTTATTGAATATAGATGAAAAGTTATTGAAGTAGGATTGAAACAGTAGAAATGAGTTACTGAAGGGATGCCTGTGGTGTGAGCAGAGTGGACAGCGAGAAGAATTAGTGTATCAAAGATTTGCTGTGCTTTGTAAGAGAGGAATTGAAATGTAGGATGGTGAAAGTGATGAAATGCAGTAACCCATGGATATACTGTAGTAACTGTTAATTGTAAACTCAAACTCCTGCTTGCTGCTGCATTCCCTCTTGCCTGTGACTTGAAATCTCTCAAGAGAGAGGGTTGAAGAGATCTCTCCACTTGATTTTGGATATTTTTGTTCCTTTTAGGGACTGGCACCTTTAGTCTCTCTCTCTCTCTCTCTCTCTCTCTCTCTCTCTCTCTCTCTCTCTCTCTCTCTCTCTCTCTCTCTCTCTCTCTCTCTCTCTCTCTCTCTCTCTCTCTCTCTCTCTCTCTCTCTCTCTCTCACTTCTTCTCCTTTGGTCAGAGCCTCTTGTGGGACAGGACAGGTCTGAACGCAGCCCTCCTTTGCTTAGTGAGCAGTGCAGTGATGCTCTCTGGTATCAGTGAGGTTAGCTGCCCACTGTACTGAGCATCATGACAGATTGAGAGAGAACTTTTTATTGAGTGTTGCATGGCTGTGCATCAAACACTGAACACATGTTTGTATGTAAATAAGAATACATCTGTATAAAATGTAGTTTAGACATTGTAAGTGACTGACATAAAAAGTAAAACTAGAAAACTATCCAAAAAAATAAATATTCATTGACTGTAAAAATAAAGCATTAAAATTTATTACAAGTGGTAAGTTAGTTAAAAAAAAAAAATAAAATAAATAAAAAATACCAAAAAAAAACTAAATGAAACAGTTAGTTAGCAGTGAAGTGAGTTGACCTTGACTCATGAACTATATTCTTAAATATTTGTGTGCCCCACTACTTTCCAAGAGCTCTGCTTGGAGTGATACAGGTTTTTAAGTGTGTCTTTATGGTTCAAGTGACAGATTAACAAATCTACTAATAGGAAAACCACTCTTGAGAACCCAGCTTATCATCTTTGTGGCCTTGGAAAGTAGTAGTGGTGAGACCAGGGTTCCTTAATATGGGCCAACACAGGGAGTCCTCAGTTCATGGCAATCTTCACTTCACCCATTTCATAATTACGTGCATTTTGCTTTGCTCATTTTTTAAATTATATATATATATATATATATATATATATATATATATATATATATATATATATATATATATATATATATATATATATATATATATATATATATATATATATATATATATATATATATATATATATATATATATATATATATTTTTTTTTTTTTTTTATTTATTTTATTTTTTTTTTCCAGTAGCACACTTACAGTGGGGGTAGCAGCATGCCCTCCAATATGCTCACTTACTTTTTATAGTACACCACACACACATACTGCACCAAACAGTCTTTTTCTAAATGAAATAAAATATAAAAACAATACAAAGAATTAGTGAACTGGTGAGTGTAGTGAAGGCATGCTTCATCATGTGGCAATAGACTGAGGAAGGAAGTGTGTGTCAGGTTCACTGCCTACTTAGGATGGTTCTGACATGCCAAAATAATGTTTATGATGCAGCCCCGGAACAGAGCTCACCACTGTTGTAATGTCACCCACAAATGTTCTTGAACTGCAGTAACACTGGCAAAACTGCACTGAAGCACAGCCAGTGCTGCTGCTTGTCTCATTGCTTTTCATCTGATGAAACAGAAAACAGATCACCTTAACAAAAGTACAATAGAAAATGCAGCTACTTATGGCTCACTCACTTCCAATATAGCCATACCTTTGCCACATTGCATTATTATTCTTCCCAATGCATTAAATACAATGATCTTACTTGTCAACAGCTTCATACTAACAATACATCCTGCACGTCACTCAACAAGTGGACAAGTGTAACTCAAGAACACCCTGTATAAGGATCGTGTCAGTTGTTCAGTCTTCCTGGTCATCCTTCCTGTGGTAACATTGCCCCTCCATTGTCTCCCTGGCAGGTGGGGTTCCTTGACATTGACATCTGTGGGCCGTCTCAGCCGCGGGTGTTGGGGACAGCAGAGGAGAAGGTCCACTCTTCAGGTGTTGGCTGGTCCCCTGTGGTAGGTGGCAACTTCCAGGTTCCTATGTTAGGTTTTGTACTGTTGAGGAAAATCTCTTAACCTGGGATAAGCCTCAATGGTAATAGTGTAAAAGTGTGTGTGTGTGTGTGTGTGTGTGTGTGTGTGTGTGTCAGTCCTTTTTATTTATTTATTTTTTATTTATTTATTTTATTTTATTTTTTTTACTTGAAGATTTAACACTTCCATCATGTCAAAATAGTTTCCCAGTTTTCCTTTTTCCTTTTTTTCCCTTCTTATAAATTTCTTAAACCAGGTTAGAGTTTTCCCAATAGTACACCGTGGTGTAAACAAATGCTCCTGTTATTTCCCTGTAGTTGTGAACAAGAAATGCTGTTTCCTTTTTTTTTCCCCTTTTTATAAATTTCTTAAACCAGGTTAGAGTTTTCCCAATAGTATTCTGTGGTGTGAACAAAATGCTCCCGTTATTTTTCCCTGTAGTTGTGCACCAGAAATGCTGTCTCATGCTAGATCATTTTAAGCATTCTTGTACTTCAGCCCACACAGAGTTACAGTAATTAAAAATTTTTTTTTTTCTTCTTAATTATCCTTCACATTAAGTATTACCTACCTTGTTACTCTGGGAAGAAACTGCTTTCTATTTTCATGTATTTTTTTATTTATTTGTATTTATTTTTTATTTGATTCAGATAATTATTTGTATATGATGGATAAATACTTCACATAAATAATTTGTTGGCACACACTCTTCAACTAAATCATTTGTATATAACAGGTACTCTTTAGATAGATCATTTGTATATGACAGACACTTCAGATAAATCCTTTATATGACAAGACAGTGTACCCTTTCAGTATGTGTCTGACAATCTGGCTGTCATGTCCGTTGGGTTCCTGCTCAACAGTGCAGACGACGCTGTCATCTGGAAGGGACCCAAGAAAGATGGTAAGTAGTAGAAATAGGTTACCTCTAGTGTCTTTGGTTTTGTAAGAAGAGGAGACCAGAAGCCAATTAAAGGAGCCTGGAAAAAGCCACTGAGGGGAAGACAGAATGAGATGGAGGGATGAGATTGTGGTAGAACAGCAAAGGATAGGAGGCACAGAGGAACATGAAAGGGACAGAAATGGTTAACTGGAGGAGACTTGTACATGACACCAACCCTGCACTCACTCCAGGGAAATGGTCAAAGGAGAAGCGTTGCTGATTTTGTCAAACCGTTGAGTTTTATGTGGAATCAAAAATTATCATCGTGAGGTTTTTTTAATTTCTTTTATTTCATGTATCTTGTTTACTTTAAGAAATGTAAGAGTATAAGGATGTTGGGTGACAGGAGAGTAATGTAGTTTTTAATGTTGAAGTGATTGATGAGGTAGTGTTTAAGCATGTAGCTGTGGATGTAAGACTGAATATATTGATGTGAGGTTTGAAATGAGTACAGTGGAGAAAGTGTGAGGGAAGAATTAGTAGTGTTTGATGTGGGATTGCTTAGAATATAACAACATGAGATGAGGGAAGCTACAAGAAGCCCACACATGGCAGTCCCTGTATGAAATATACCCTTCCATTTCCATCTATCCTCCTCATCCAGAAATTTGTCTTTACTTGTCCTTAATGACTCAGCACTAATAACCTTTTTACTAAGCCTGTTTCTTTCATCTATCACTACTTGATAACCAATTTCTTTGTATCTCTCTTTCAAATCTAACTTTATTGGGTTTGAGCCTGTTGTTTCTTGACCTGTCCTCATTACTGACTTTCAGGATTTTCTTTCACACTTGTGATTTTCCTTATACCACTTAAAGACCTCCATCATTATCATGTGGGAATTTTAAAAGTAAGCATAAATGTTAGTTGACTTTCATAAAAGCATGCAGTGTTCTCTCCACATGCTGGTCATCTGTGTTGGGGCTGAGCTCAAGCTTGACACAATTCCTTCATCTTTGAGCTTGATGCAGTTCCCCTTTCTGTCTACAATGATAGCAGTCCACATACTCAGTTCATATGCACAAAGTAGTGCTTGACTCTGACTCTGGCGTTAATGTCAGTTTCTCTGGTTAGGAAGGCGGAGTTGTACCTTCCCTTCATGTGACTTGTTTCCCTCACCAGGAAGTGGCTCTGCTGGATGTGAGGAAGGAAATCACATTCTGCAGGAAAGTGAACATTCCCATCATTGGCCTGGTGGAGGACATGACCACCTTTGTGTGCCCCAAGTGTAAGGTGAGTGAGATGTGTGGTGCCTCTCACCTGTTCATTTGTGTGTCAGCAGCAAAGAGTGGTGGTGATGTAGCTAGGATCCAGCAGCAATCATAGACTCCTTGCAACCAAGACCACCTCTTGGCTAGGTGGGAATTCATGTGTGTTGTGTAAAGGGACAAGATTGATGGCGACAGACCACACCTTTCTTATCAATGGAAGATTTTTGGCAATACAAAAGTCAACCAGTTAATATTAAATTAACAGAACAAAAAAAAATTACACAATTTTTCTGCCAGGATGAAACAAAAATTTTTCAATAAGAAATCTTGCAAATCTTGTATTAGGTAAGCCATCTTAAGAGGAGTATATCAGGCTTGTCTTATCTTGATGCACCATGAATTTCAGACCAAGACGGCCGTCTTCCCTGCCACTACTGGGATGTGACCCCCAGCTGGCAGAGGATACTGAGATGCCACTGCTTGGCCAGCTGCCGCTGGACCCCCGGGTGGCCCAGGCGTGTGATGAAGGCACCAACATTCCAACACAAGAGCCAGATGCTGCTGTCACTCAGGCATACAAAGACATTGCAAATAGTAAGTGTTGTTTTAAATGGAAGATTCTTTATCTGGAATTCAATCTTTGTTCCAGGCCACCACCCCCACAAAGGAGGTAGTAAAGACTGTGTGTGTGTGTGTGTGTGTGTGTACACACACACACACACACACACACACACACACTGCACAAAAACATTGCCTAAGGTTAATTTCAAATTCACCTTGGTGCCTGAGTCTCTAATGGGGAGAGGATGGATCCCTCCTCCTACCCCAACACAAGGGACATTTGCAAAGGCTTACTCAAGTTTGTCAGCACAAGAGCCTGACACCACCGCCTCTTGTTTGCCCCTCACCACACCATGACAGCCCATTCCCTCCCCTGCCCCCTGTGCCTGAGACATTCAGCTGAGCAGATCAGGTGCAGACAAGCCACAGACAGAGTCCTACAGGCTCGTGTCCCATTTTCTATTTACATATGCTCTCCACTCAATCTAATCAGTGTTCCGTGTCAGTGGTCTCTCATTCATGCTGTGCCAATTGTTTGCACAATTGTGGAGAATATTATATGAATTTAGTTCATGCAAACATCTTGACTGGCTAATCTTGTAGCCAGCTTATCCCACATTAAGCATGTAGGGGTTGGCATCATATTAGTATGTGCAGCTAATCACACTAAAGGCAGTGTCACACAGGGCAAATTTCCCCCAGTATGCTGCCCATTTTTGCTGCCAGCTGGGCAAACTGAGCTGTCAGGAAGAATGGCATATGGCTGTGATACCAGACTTGCTGGGAGTATTTGAAATTAAATGACCACTGTACTACAAGCTGTACATGTTAAATAAAAATATATTGTGGTACTTTGAGTAAAACTGTCAACTATAAAACTTATAAAAATGAAGTATATGTGCCAGTGTGTGCTTGTGAAATTACTTACAGTGCTTATTTGACAACTGCAGCTGGGGAGATAAACAATGTGTTGTGATGGAGACCCGCACTAAGTTTTGCTGGAGTGTGAAAGCTCGACACATTAATTGAGCTATAGTGGATCTGGGCACCATGTTGGCTGTAGGACCTACTTGCGCTGTTGCCACCTCAACCCTGGGGCCCAGAGTGACTGACCATGGCCAGCAGGGTGCAGCCACGGCTTGTGGAGGCAGTGCTGCACAGCCTATATGAGCTGCCAAATAGAGCAAAAGATTTATTACAAGATGTCAACATAACAGCCCAGTCCCTGTCGATGCCAAACTTGCTGTGTCGCTGGTCTCACCAGTAAAACAGGCAGCATGCTTGCAGAAATTTGCCTTGTGTGATGCTGCCTTAAGTCCTCAGCCAGGCACTGCCTACAGTGGGACTTCCCAACACCCTACTGCTGGCTTGTTCACAGAGGAGATAGCAGGCACTTTTGAGGTGGTATTTATACCAGACAGAGTCCAGACTCCAGACTCAATGAAGTAGAATGGCTGCAGACTTGACCCTGATGGTAGGATTTCACATCAGAATGAGGCAGGCAGTCACAAGAACCATAAACAATGTCAAGGAAAATGAGATAAAGTGTAAATAGAGGAGCAATGTAAAATAGAAGTGGTTTGAAATGTTGAAGAGATGATACATCTTTCTAAACATGTGTTTTTTTTTTCCCTTCATTGTTGCACATCACCATCCTCCATT
Organism: Scylla paramamosain; assembly: GCF_035594125.1. Classification (NCBI taxonomy): domain Eukaryota; kingdom Metazoa; phylum Arthropoda; class Malacostraca; order Decapoda; family Portunidae; genus Scylla; species Scylla paramamosain. The sequence goes on along the minus strand of NW_026973674.1, from coordinate 501,488 downwards.
TTCCCTGCTCATGTAATCATATATTCTTTGTCCTTTTGGTTAATTTCTTGTGTGCTAATCTCTGGTCTCTTCCTGAATAATCAGCACAAGGCCATGTTTTATCACTAAGTCTCGCTGGTCTTCCCTCCTACTCACCTGTATTACTTTTTGTGCAGGTGAAGCAGTGAACTCTTGTTTGAAATCTGTGATTATGAATGTAGAATAGATATGTATGTTACCCTTTCCTTTTAACACTTTTCACTTTCATTACTTCTCCATTGCCAAGCTGATATTTATTTAGGAACAAGAAATGAACAAAAGATTTGAAGAATTAATAAATGGATACCTGCTCCCTTTACATCTTACTTTTCCCAGCAAGCGTTACATAGATGTCTTGGCTGCCTCTCTTGGAGAATGTCAGACTGATGCATAAGTAGATGGAATTTCAGTGGATGCACTAAACACTGTAGTAATGATTCAATGTTTATTTCAGAAATCAAGGAGTACTGTGATGCACAGTCCCAAGAAGCCACTTGACCTGCAGCGGTAGCAGCAGCAGCAGCAGCAGTCATCACCACACTAACCAACACATTCTACAGAAAAGTCTTGTCATTCATGCAGAGGTTTATTTTACATTTACTTCTTAAATCCATATTATTAACATCAGTCAGTATTTTCTTTACAAATTGTGGCAGCCTTATACATCATTCATCTTTAATTTATGCCAGAAAGTTTGGGTGAGAATAAAAACTACATATTACAACAGTATCCAACAAAAAGTAGTTGTTGCCTTGCCATCTTAAGATTTAGTGTAAGTCTAAAGATTTACCTGTGTTAATGTTTGGTCTAATCCTTCACGGTATCTCCTTGCCTTGGTGTGCTGAGGCTGCATGGGGATGAACTTGATAATTATGCAGACATACAGTATAAAAATTTCAGACTAAAGTGGGGGTTGCAACTTTCTTAAGGTTCTGGATTACTGGAGGCTTTGGCAACAATTACTTTGTTGGATGCCATTCCTGTGCACGTTATGAACCATCACGTCTTATCTTGGAGGTGAAGGTTTAGTATATAATCGTGAATTGGAAAAATACTTTTCTTGGAGGTTTTTAGTATATAATCGTAAATTGGAAAAATACTTTACTTTTAAAAAATCTTACAGCAAGTCCACATAAAAGTTAGCATACATTTATATGAAAATGTTACAAACATTTATATGAAAATGAGAGAAAAGATACTCAGTGATGTTATATATATAGTGCATGACTTGTAGTGGGGATAACACTTGTATTGTCACTCTGGAAAGTCACACACTAACACCAAAAGCAATCAAGGAAATGCCAACATATATTCCATTTTTCTTTCTTTTTAGTAGATGGTTGCCTTGTGATGAAGGAACTTGCTCAAAAATATTTCCTAAAACTCTAAATGTTCACAAGTGAATGGTGAGTACGTTGTGAGAGAAAGATATGAACAGACAGGCAGGCAGGCATTTAAATGTAAATTAAATGTCAGTAACCTTTGGTAATGGTCGTGGAAGCTTGCGTGAAGTCCCTGATGAAAGATAAATATACCAGCCACTGGATTCACAAAACTCAACAGGATGACACCCCCCCCCCCCACCCATTGTAGTATTTGCTGGACTGGTAATTCCTTCTTCCATACTCATCACTCTCCTTCTCAGACCTGTACTTCCTCTTCTCGCTATCCCTTCTGCTGTCATCATGATCTCTGTGGTCACTGACAAACCTCCCTTGCCTGTGGTCAGAATATTCCCTCCTGTGATCCCTGTAATTCCCACGATCCCTATAATTCCCATGACCTCTGTACTCCCCTTGATCCCTGCAGCCTCCTTCCTTCCTGTAGTCTTGATGCCTAAAGTTGCCTCTGCACTGTCTGTTGCGGTCAAATCTGTCAGCAGGGAGTATTGGCGGCTTAGGCAGGCTCTTCTTGCAGTGCTGGAACATATCAAATACTGGTCATTTCATAGACAAGGAGACAAGGAGCTGCTATAGAGTAGAGAGGAGGGATTCAGGGGATTCTGAACTTTGTTGGGATCTATGTACAGTAGAAACCTCAGTTCACAAACCAAAACAAGTTTTCCCATTTAAATTAATTAAAATACAATTAATCTATTCCAACCTCAGAAACTGCATTATTATTATTATTTTTTTCTTTCTTTCTTTATTTTTTTTTTTTGACAAGAATGAAGTTACAGTAACCACAGAAAGGTGTAAGTTTCTTGGACATCAGGCTATATCATGTCACTGATATGAAGGTCAGGTGCCTTCCCAGCTGTTTGACCTGGGAGCCCTTACCTTACTCCATCTCTAAATCACATGCCTTCATAAATTAATTAAGTCTGCCACTTCCTATTTCAACTTTCAGAATGGTTGGAAAGAGTTGTTTGAGAGGAAAAGACAAAATCTTGCCTTGCACCAGGCATGGGTTGGCTGGAAGGAAATATTTGAGCATAAAAGTCTATGTAAAATGGGGATTGTTGCACTACTCATGACAGCACATGCTTTCCAAATTCTATCTTGTGTCTGTGATCCAGGAATTCTTGACAACCTCACGTCTTATAAACCTGTCTAACAGATGCACTCTTTCTTTGGGCATCCAGACAATGGGACATGAGGTGAAATGTAATTGGACAACAGAGCACATACTGTTATGCAGAAAAATCCCTCCTTTACAGTCTTGCTCCAATATTTCCTTCCAGCCAGTGCATGTTTGGTGCAAGGCGAGATGGTGTCTTTTCTCTCCAATCATTATCATCTTTATAACCATCCTGAAAGTAAAGTAAAAAGAGGCAGGCTAAATAAGAAGGCATGCAATTTACTAGAGGTGGAATGGGGTAAAGGAGATCCAGGTCTAGCTCCTCTCCAACAGCTGGGAAGGCACCTGACTTGGGTGACTTGCCAGTGTGTGATAATCACAATGTTCACGGCAGGCATGCCAAAACACAAGTGTGTGTGTGCTTGCCAGCTGAGGGGGTCTGCAGGGTGTTTGTGCATTCACACACAGAAACACTGTTCAAGAACCATGGCAAAAATTCTTAAAAAATATTCATGAAGTGATTTGTTCATAATCTTCAAATCATGTGATTTGAATGTTCACGAACTGAGGTTCCACTGTGTGTAGTTTAAGGTGTAGTTGTGTGGTGCACTTCAAAGAAATTAAATTGGAGGAAGAATGTTAGGGCTATGCTTTCAGTGACAGTTAGTGACTGGAAATATTTATATTTAAGAAGGATAATGATGAGCATACTTGAGTGATGCAAGCAGATGAAGAATTGTCACCACCAGTGTCAGGGAAGCAGTAAAAATATTGCCTGTGAATGATGAGAGGAAAAGGTAGAGTGATGTCTGACCAACACCTAATGGAGGGAGGGAATTTTTGCGAGTAGATTTAAGATGAATGAGAGCAGGAAAAGCTGACAGAAGTGCTGAACAAGTAAGGTGAAAGGTGATAGAGTAATAGGAGAAGAGAATCACAGGGAGGTGGAAGGATAGAGTAAAAGAAGTCCAGCCAGCACATCTTGACATGATTGGTGAGTTGCATGTGGCCAACTAGCATGTTAGTTATTTTTACCACTGTATTCACCACAGAGAAGCTGCATGCCAAAAATACCTACTAAATGGCAATACTCAAGTTCTTCCCACTTGCTTTGATTGACAATATGGGTCGGTTTTAATTACTTTTCTTGAGAAATATGTGCCTTTTTATGAAGTATCACTTACCTCATCCCATCTGCAGCATTTTGTTATGCATGCATATACAAGTGCACAAATTTCTCGTGATGTCAAAGACTTACACAGAGTGACTGTATGGTACAAATCAGGACTGCATACAAGAAAATGTGCCAGCAAACTGGAGTAAACTGAGTTACAGTACATCACCTGGCTTCTAGGTTTGAGGCTTCTGGAGAGCATGATATGCTCCGCCACTCACACTGACATCCAGAAGAATCATGGGGTTCTGTTCCTTCAGCTGTCTTGCTCCAATAATGATGGGATTTTCCTCTAACTGCCACTATGTGTCAGCCAAAGTCCCACCACTTAACCTTAGGACGACATACTCCACACAGTGTTTGTGGCAGGAAATATCACACTTTCCACAACCCTCAAACTTCTGTTCTAATGTGATCTATGGGAGAGTGGGGGTGCTTACAGATGGAATGAATCAACAAAGTGTGTGTGTGTGTGTGTGTGTGTGTGTGTGTGTGTGTGTACACACATGCTTTATCTTGGCTATTTTCCTTTGTTGAGACTGCCTGTGAACTGTGCAAATTTTCTCTGCCTGGAGGAAAGATAAAATAAGCTACACATCAAACAGTGTGAACTGATTTGCATGGGTAATATACAATAGCAGCAAACACCCATATTGATCTGGTGGTGGATTACAAGCAGTTTTCTTTTTAAAAACTCTTACAGTTCACTTGCTGCTGCTCCCACTGGCCACTGATTGTGTCTAGGTTATGCAGTCATGCCTGCTGACTCACCAGTGGAGACGTGATGCAAGTCAGTGACGTGATATGAAACACAGGCGTATGAATGAGTTGTGTAAATAACTGGTCTATATCTTTAAACTATTTTTTTTTCTAAAAGTTAATACTTTGATATCATACATTATGTTTTCATACCAATATTTTCAAAAGATAGGAGAAGGAGGCAGAGAGCATGCAGAGAGCACAACTTGCAGATCAGCTTGGCTTCAGCAACTATACTCCTTTGTGACTGAATATCCATCCCAGTGATGTGAAGTAATTTTCATTACTCTAGGCTGATATCTTAACAAAAGAGGCAGATGAAACAAAGCATCCACACTTGAGCATGCACACACATTAAGCTGATGTCTCAATAAAAAAAGGAAAGCTGAAACAAAGCACCACACATGTGTAACAACAGACATACACACTACCTCTGTAAACTGGTTATCCTCCTCAGTATAATGAGAGGTTGCTTCCTCCTCCAGCTCAGCCAGAAGCTCGAGGTCGAGAGGCACCATGTCCTACCTGTCTTGTGCCATTGTGCTAAAACTGCTGGTGCTTGGGAAGGCCAATGAGGAGTCTGAAACTGAGTGTTTTCATTTAATACAGATAGAGGGAAGTCTGGTGAAAGTTGGTAGTACAGTGGAATGTGAACCAACTGGTATTAAAAAAAAGAATACTGCACTGGTGGCTGACAGAGAAGCAAGACATACAGCTGTTACAAGTTAGGTGTTTTGAATATTATACTGCTTCAGAAGATAAGCAGAAGTAGAATGAAACTGCATGAAAGAAGTATGAAGAGAAAAGGGAGAAATATAGAATGCTTTTAACGAATGCAGAGCTGGTTATACAAGGAAGTCTACTGCCTCCTCACAGGAGGAGGCAGTAGACACCTGCTGAAACGATAATTACTCCCAGTGAGGTCTAAAGCACTGTTCAGGGGGTGCTGTGAACTTATCATTAAACCCAGCTGTGACCTCACTGAACGTTTCCCTTTGTGTCTCACAACACAAGGGGGCAGTCACAGCCTGCCCTCTAAAGACAACTCTCTTCCTCCACACAAACCTACAAGCACCTAATAACACACACACCCTTCACTCAAAAATTTTTAAATCATGGCGACTCCTACACCAGCCTCGGAGTCCCCATCTGGGGAGGGGACCATAAATGTCCCCAGGTCGGACTGTCTTTTTGTCGACGACCCTAAGTGTCTTGACAGCCCCCTCAACTTTTTCTTCATTAACTTCTGCAACATTCGCGGTCTAAGATCTAATTTTCAATCTGTAGAACACCACCTCTCCTCTTCTAAACCTCATCTTTTCCTCGCCGAAACTCAGGTTTCTGAGGCAACTGACAGTAGCCCCTTTTCTGTTCCCTCCTACTTTCTCTATCCTCATTTTCGATCCAAAGCTGGATGCTGCGTTTATGTGCGCAATGACTTAACCTGGTCTCGTGCCCATGCTCTTGAATCTTCCGAGTTTTCCACCATCTGGCTACGACTACAGAGTCACTCTCATACTAAATTTATCTGTGCTGTATACCTCTCACCTAACTCCTCTGACTATAAGAAATTCTTTGACTACTTAACTTCCAAAGTGGAGCACATTCTGACCCTCTTCCCTTTTGCAGAGATCTCCATTCTTGGAGACTTCAATGTTCACCACCAGCTTTGGCTTTCCTCTCCCTTCACTGACCATCCTGGTGAACTAGCCTACAACTTTGCTATCCTCCACGACCTAGAGCAATTGGTGCAACACACTACTCGTATTCCTGACCGTCTTGGAGATACGCCCAACATTCTTGACCTTTTCCTGACCTCTAATCCTTCTGCTTATGCTGTCATCCTTTCTTCTCCGTTGGGCTCCTCTGATCACAATCTCATATCTTTATCTTGTCCTATCACTCCAATCCCTCCTCAGGATCCCCCTAAGCGAAGGTGCCTCTGGCGTTTTGCCTCTGCTAGTTGGGGGGACCTGAGGAGGTATTTTGCTGATTTTCCTTGGAATGACTACTGCTTCCGTGTCAGAGACCCGTCTTTGTGTGCTGAGCGCACAACAGAGGTGATAGTGTCTGGCATGGAGGCATACATTCCTCAGTCTTTTTCTCGTCCTAAACCTTCTAAATCTTGGTTTAACACAGCTTGTTCTCGTGCTATACATGATAGAGAGGTGGCCCACAAAGCCTTGCATCACCAGAATCTCATGCACTTTATATTTCTGCCCGGAACCATGTCAAGTCTGTTCTCCAACTAGCCAAAAACTCTTTCATTAACAGAAAATGTCAAAACCTTTCAAGATCTAACTCCCCTCGTGATTTCTGGCATCTAGCCAGAAATCTCCAATAACTTTGCTGCTTCTTCTTTCCCTCTTCTATTTCAACCAGATGGCACCACTGCTATCACATCTATTTCTAAAGCTGAACTCTTTGCTCAAACCTTTGCTAAAAACTCTACCTTGGACGATTCTGGGCTTGTTCCTCCCTCTCCTCCACCCTCTGACTACTTCATGCCACCTATTAAAATTCTTCGCAATGATGTTTTCCATGCCCTCGCTGGCCTAAACCCTCAGAAGGCTTATGGACCTGATGGGGTCCCTCCTATTGTTCTCCGAAACTGTGCCTCCGTGCTTGCACCTTGCCTAGTCAAACTCTTTCATCTCTGTCTGTCAACATCTACCTTTCCTTCTTGCTGGAAGTTTGCCTACATTCAACCTGTTCCTAAAAAGGGTGACTGTTCTAATCCCTCAAACTACTGTCCTATTGCTTTAATTTCCTGCCTATCTAAAGTTTTTGAATCTATCCTCAACAGGAAGATTCTTAAACATCTATCACTTCACAACCTTCTATCTGATCGCCAGTATGGGTTCCGTCAAGGCCGCTCTACTGGTGATCTTCTGGCTTTCCTTACTGAGTCTTGGTCATCCTCTTTTAGAGATTTGGGTGAAACTTTTGCTGTTGCCTTGGACATATCAAAAGCTTTTGATAAGAGTCTGGCACAAAGCTTTGATTTCCAAACTATCCTCCTACGGTTTCTATCCTTCTCTCTGTAACTTCATCTCAAGTTTCCTTTCTGACCGTTCTATTGCTGCTGTGGTAGACGGTCACTGTTCTTCTCCTAAATCTATTAACAGTGGTGTTCCTCAGGGTTCTGTCCTGTCACCCACTCTCTTCTTATTATTCATTAATGATCTAAACTAAACTTCTTGTCCTATCCACTCCTACGCTGATGATACCACCCTGCACTTTTCCACGTCTTTTCATAGACGTCCAACCCTTCAGGAGGTAAACATTTCACGCAGGGAAGCCACAGAACGCCTGACTTCTGATCTTTCTAAAATTTCTGGTTGGGGCAGAGCAAACTTGGTATTGTTCAATGCCTCAAAAACTCAATTCCTCCATCTATCAACTCGACACATCCTTCCAGACAACTATCCCCTCTTCTTCAATGACACTTAACTGTCCCCCTCTTCTACACTGAACATCCTCGGTCTGTCCTTTACTTATAATCTGAACTGGAAACTTCACATCTCATCTCTAGCTAAAACAGCTTCTATGAAGTTAGGTGTTCTGAGACATCTCCGCCAGTTTTTCTCACCCCCCCAGCTGCTAACTCTGTACAAGGGCCTTATCCATCCATGTATGGAGTATGCTTCACATGTCTGGCGGGGTTCCACTCAAACTGCTCTTCTAGACAGGGTGGAATCAAAAGCTTTTCATCTCATCAACTCCTCTCCTCTGACTGACTGTCTTCAGCCTCTCTCTCACCGCCGCAATGTTGCATATCTAGCTGTCTTCTACCGCTATTTTCATGCTAACTGCTCTTCTGATCTTGCTAACTGAATGCCTCCCCTCCTTCCACAGCCTCGCTGCATGAGACTTTCTTCTTTCTCTCACCCCTATTCTGTCCACCTCTCTAACGCAAGAGTTAACCAGTATTCTCAATCATTCATCCCTTTCTCTGGTAAACTCTGGAACTCCCTGCCTGCTTCCATATTTCCATCTTCCTATGACTTGAATTCCTTCAAGAGGGAGGTTTCAAGACACTTATCCATCAATTTTTGACCACTGCTTTGACCCTTTTATGGGACTGCCATTTCAGTGGGCATTTTTTTATTAGATTTTTGTTGCCCTTGGCCAGTATCCTTCCTACATAAAAAAAAAAAAAAAAAAAAACAGCACTGCGTGGGGCTGCAGCATGTAATGTGAGAGCAGGTGAGAGAAGGAAATGAACTGTAATAGAGGTGGTGTCTGCAAAACACATGTGGAAATAATACATCTGACCTGGATCAAGTGAGGAATGAGAAGGCAACAATGAAAAACTGGAAGAGGCAACCAATGCTACAAATTATATGTAAAGCTGCACACTGTAAAAGTAGACTGAATCTTGTTGCCTCTAGTGTTTAGCTTCAGCCTGCTTCAATAGGGAGACTGCCTGCCTCTGTGTTTAGGACACTGCACTGTTCAAAAAGACATAAGCACAAAACTGTTATTTGTTAATGATGATTTATCAATATAAATAAAAGATATATACATTTTAATATTTCCAGTCTATTACTTTACTTAATTTTAGAGAGAGAGAGAGAGAGAGAGAGAGAGAGAGAGAGAGAGAGAGAGAGAGAGAGAGAGAGAGAGAGAGAGAGAGAGAGAGAGAGAGAGAGAGAGTCTTGGAATTATAAAGTTGACAGCAAAAACAATGACAAAATTTTCAAGTGTCAATCAACATCTGCATGCCATCCAATCACTTAGCCTTGATCTCAGGTGATTAAAAAATTATCACGAGGAAAACAATAATAATAATTTAGTATTACCCCTTAAGAAAACTGCAGAAACAAACCTATCACTCATGTAAACTCACTCATGTGGTTCTTCCATGGACCACATGCCCCTCCTATTTTTATTTATTTATTTTTTTGTTTATTTGTTTTCATGATTTATCTAAAGGATAATAGCTAGATATTATTACTGTTTCTTTATTCATATATATATATATATATATATATATATATATATATATATATATATATATATATATATATATATATATATATATATATATATATATATATATTTTAAATTAGCTTAGGGCAAAGCTGACCAAAAAGGTGATTACAAATATTTTTAGTGCAAAATTTTAGGTGATGGCAAGATTTAAGGGTGCACCATTAAAAGAAGGAAGGAGGCAGCAGGCACAGCTTCTACATCAGCTATGCATACACCAACTGCAGTTACTTGGACACACTGCAAACTGAATGCAAACTGAACACAACTCCAACAAGATAGAAGCAAACATTCTGACCACTACAACATCATACTTCAAAGGTAAATATTAGCTAATAAATTCTGTTCCAACTTTTGCATACTTACATTTCTCAGTGACCAGTTTCTCTAGAATGAATCCATAGAAACCCTCCAAGGAAGCTTTGAAGTGGGTTGTGCTGGCTTTGGTTTCTGGTTCAAATATCCTGGAAAAGAAAAAAAAAGCAGTCAGGTGGATCTGGTCTCTGGTTCAAGGAAAATCAGTTCATATCAACTAACTTTGGTTTCTGGTTCAAATATCATCTAATGGAAAATAAGCTATCAGCTAACTTTGGTATCTGGCTCAAATATCATGTAAAGGAAAAAAGTATCAGTCTTGCACCACTGAGAAACACTGACTGATAGAAAAAGTGTTCAGAAAACTTTACACCCACAATGACAACTGGAGCAAGGTTCTTCAAAGTAAGGGAGCCTCCCTGCACTATGCACAATAACTGAGCATGTATAACACCAATATAAGTATGGTTGGGTGGCCATTTTTGCTGTGATATCAAAGCACAGAGCACACCACCTCCTCGGTTTGGGTAACCCAAATCACCCAAGTCACCCGAGTCATGCAAAGAGAGCGTTCAGTTGAGAACTGGGTGACCCGGGTAACCCAAGTCACTTAACGCACCCCTGGTCTCTGACATGGAAGCTGTGGCCATTCCAGGGAAAATCAGCAAAATACCTCATCAGGTCCCCCAACTAGCAGAGACAAAATGCCAGAGGCACCTCTGCTTAGGAGGATCCAGAGGAGGGATTGGAGCAATAGAACAAGATGCAGATATGAGACTGTGATTGGAGGAGCCCAATGGAGAAGAGAGGATGACAACATAAGCAGAAGGATTAGAGGTCAGGAACAAACACATAACTAACAAAACACATGTTTGAGTGCAGCTCACCTCTCCCACTCCTGAGCAGCCTGACCTCCTGACAGTCACCAAGTCAAAAGCAAGGTCAGCAGGGTTCCTGAGGGTCTGGACCATGAGGTGGGGGTGTCCCAGGATGGTCACCAGCTGGGATGCCTCAGACAGTGGAATGGAGATGTTTACAAAGTTATCCCATGAGTTCTCTGTGAGTTTGGCACCACAGGAGCAACACAACACATAGTCTGTGAGGAACACCAGTTGTTAACACCACCCAGGAACACCACCACTCACCAGTCAAAAATCATGGTCAGTACTCATTATCCTAAGAGACATTCTATTTTACCAGTCAAATACATAAAGTCACCCAAGACGCACCTTCAATCACCAGTCACCAGTCACACTCCTCAGGCACCACTCATCAATCAAGATCCTCATCATTACTCACTATCCTAAATGACATCCTAAGTCACCAGTCTACTCTGAAATTCTTAGTCACCAGTCTCCAGTCAATAGTTAATAGTCTGACATTCTTAGTCACCATTTTGACATTCCCAGACGTCAGTCATCAGTCCAGTGATTATTACTATGACTGTCACTTGAGACCCTCTTATGAACAGAATGCATGCATCAAAATGTCTTCATGTGAAACGTCACTTAGTGCAGAAAGGCATTAAAAACATTTTCAATTTACAGGAAAGATTCACATGTAAGAGCAGGAATCAAAGATGAACATGAACACGCTTTACAAAATACTGGAATGGTAGCAATGTTCCCTCCCACAGTAGGTTGACCAGGTAATGAATGTGTTACACAGGCTGTGATATCATTCCATACATACAGGAAATTCTTTACAAAAGAGAGGACTTTACTTTGGAGAATGCTTCACTAAATATAATGAGCTCATTACTCTCACTTCAAAAGCCAGTGAGGCTTATTTCGTGAAAAGACAAAGGCAAAAATTCTTTCATCTATTTAATTTACTTAAACTAAGATAGAAAATATATTCTGTCCTTTTTCAGTAACAATAAGAAACACTAGTCTTTAGTAATTCCTAGTGAAGGAGAGTCACTGCACTACTACTGGGACGACTCAACCACAAGAGGCGTCATGATTCCAGTTTTCATTTTCAATATTATGTTTCATTTTCAATGTTATCCTTGACTTGAATTATTGCTGACACATTTTTGTTTCCAGAAGGTTTAATACTCCGTTTTCCTGTTGATATGAAAAAAAAAAACTGTTTGGGGAAAGTTTAATTAATATGGTGATAGAAAATATCTTAAATATATTTGAGGAAGTGTCAAGAACATTATGAGAGCACCAGTCAGCAGCCACATTAGAAGGGAAAGAGGCTCAGGGTGTGACTTCCAGATCACCTCAGCCTGCACTGACTGTAAATATAGCAGGATTTATATCCTTACAAGACACTTAACCCTGTAAGACAACTATACTCTATTCAAGAAATTTATAAATACATTCCCTCCTACTAGGTGGTGGCATGTCAGGCTCTGGACTCATCTCTACTGGCTGATGACTTCCTGGACCATGGTGGGTTTACCCTGAATTTGGTGACTTTCAGGCACTGTCTTCCACAGCCTCCCACAGCCCAAACACCTCAATAATTCCCTTATTAATTCTTACACCTCCATAATTTCTTCTTCTTGATATCTTTTCCCTAGTCTCTATAGAGTCATTGTTCTTGCCAGCTCTCCTCCAAGCATAGTCATATATATTTTCCTTTAACAATTGTTTCTGTCTCAAGTCCTTCCTTACACAGTCTATCCATATAAGGTTTAGTTTTCCTCTTGCTCTCCTGCCTTGCACCTCTATCTCCATCACACTTCTCCTGACATATGACTCTTTCCTTCTCTTCACATGGCTAAAACACTGCAGCCTTTTTTTCCTGTGTCCTTTGAAATATCTCCACTAGTTTTACATTTTCTTCATATCCAAGCTCCAAATTAATGACCCATGTATCTATCTGTCCATCTGTCCATATACCAGGTTGGCAATCCCACACAGGGTGGCCCAGACAAAGCACCATCCGCTCATACACACATCATTCACACTCTTAGTCCTATCAGCCCCTAATGGAGAGGCTAATCACCTAATATAGTATAAAATAACTATAACAATCTCAGTGCCACATAATCAGTTGGCTTGGCGCTTCAAACACAGAATATTAAACCAACAGGAATGAAGGAGTAAATGAGATGAAAAGATAATGATAAAAGATGTCTCTACTCTCTTCCTCCCTCAGGTCTTTACTTAGGGAATATAACAAGGATGACATGAGCAAAATCCTTAGGTTCAGTGATCAGGATAGGACAAGAAATAGTGGGTTCAAGCTTGATAAAGCTAGCTTTAAATGAGATACAAAGGAAAAAGTTTTCAAATATAGTGGTTGATAAATAGAACAGACTCAGTAATCTGGTTGTTAGTGCTGAGTCGTTAGGAAGCTTTAAAAGAAAACTAAACAAACTTGTGGAAGGGGATGATGGGTGGAAATAGGCAGGCATGTTTTATACAGGCATTGTCATGTTAAGGACTGATAGCTGCCTGCAGCTTCCCCTATTTTCTTATGGCTGTTAATGTCCTGTCAATATGGAGCTTTTAAAAGAAAACCAGATAAATTCAGGTATGGGGATGATAGTAGAAATCAGAAGGCATTTCTAACAGGAAATGCCAACTGTGGGTTGATAGATCCTTGCAGCTTCCCTTGTATTCTTGTTCCCATGTACTCACCCTCCATCTTCTTAATGTTGTGAAGGAGTTCCTGCAGGCGAGACTCAGCATTGGGAGAGTCCATCTTATTCACCATAAGGAGTGCTGGCTTACTCAGCAGGTCAGGTGAATACAGCTCCAACTCCTGTGTGTACAGGTGTGGAGGAGTAAGTACAAAGGAATATAAATGAAGGAAAAAGAGCAGCAGATTTCTTGGCCCTTATGAGACTTTGTGGTAAGATGCAAAGGAACAGGAAAAAAAGAGCTGTGGATTTCATGGGCCTCATGACGATGCCTGCGATAAGGTACAAATTAACTCAAGAGGTAAAAGAGTAGATCTGTTGGCCTTTTTTTTCTTTTGCGGGAGAGGGATGTTTGTCATAAACTACACTAATTAAAGTAAAGATGAAGACTGTGTGTGTGTGTGTGTGTGTGTGTGTGTGTGTGTGTGTGTGTGTGTGTGTGTGTGTGTGTGTGTGTGTGTGTGTGTGTGTGTGTGTGTGTGTGAAGTGTGTGTGTGAGTGAAGGGTAAGTGCATGACAGGCTGTCCCTGTGATGTCATGCCTTGGGGCAGTGGTTTCCAGCCTTTTTGAATTCTTGCCCCCCCTTCATTAAATGACAAGTTCCCTGCACCCCCTCCACTCTGGTTTAAATCCTGCTATTTACTGTCATAGTCGGCACAAGTCAGAGATAAAAAATTATACAATACATAATTATGTATGTATACCAATTATGTATTCCATCAGAATCAATAATGTTGACATATAATCATCTACTAAGTAATTTTTCTACTTTATGAAGTGCTTACGCCCCCCCCTGGCAGCCCTTCATGCCCCCTTAGGGGGCCGCGCCCCACAAGTTGGAAACCACTGCCTTGGGGCATCATGCAAACTCTGAGACACTGGTCTGGAGACAGGATGAGGCAGGATGAATCAACCAGGAGAGGGTTTCACAGGAGATCACGTCTTTGTCAGGACTCACAGAAACATGAGTCTGACATGTTACCACTCAGGCCAAGGTGGTCATCATGACCCGAGTGGATTTTGGTTGACCGACTGTCCTGTCACTGCCACAAAGACTCGGCTTCCAACATGACTCAAACTTGGGATCACAAATTCACATCCATGTGTTTACCAGCAGGGTGTGTCTGACATCCCCAAGGAAGCCACAAGCCAGACACTCATTGTAGGCTAGATGTCAACACTGTACAGAGTTTCCCCAAGTCATGATAGAGTTCTGTTCCAACATCATGTCATAAATTGATAAAAACAGAATCAAAACTAAAACGTTTTGTCCACATACAACCATAAATGCACAGAATCAGTATTAAGAGCACTAGCAAATAACTCTCCTATTAGTTAAAATGAGACAGGGACTGCCACGTGTAAGCCTGGTCACTTCTTGCAGCTTCCCTTATTTCTTATGTTCTTATGTTCTTATGAGAGTAAAGCTGCCAATCAACACAACACAACAGCAAGTCAAAACAGTAAACACACAGACATCACATTCACCCAAAGTTCCTCAGCCCCACACACCCCTGCAGGGCACTGGGCACCCACACACTCACCCTGTTGACCAGCATGACATTCTCGGTGGGTGAGCGGTATGGCTGTTTGGGTGACAGCCGGAAGCCGTTGATGTCCACCACAAAGAGGAGGAAGTGTGTCCGCTCCACGTGGCGCAGGAAGCGGTGCCCCATCCCCACGTTGGCCCAGGCACCCTCAATGAGTCCTGGCAGGTCAGCGATGGTCAGCCGCCGCATGTCACTGTACTCCACCACACCCAGGGTCGGCTGCAGCGTCATGACTGGTGGAGGGAACAAAGTATAACGTTAGAAATTTAAATGATGAGTTATTTCAAGAGAGCAGCATAAAATTAGGCTTATAATGTGCTGTTTTGTTTCTCTTCAGTCGATTTTGCATTTTGTGTTTGTCTGATATGTTGTATCTGTACTATTTTAATAATAATAATAATAATAATAATAATAATAATAATAATAATAATAATAATAATAATAACAATAATAATAATCTATTTATCTATCTATCTATTGTTACAAGTTCCTAGTTAACCAAAGTTGGAGTCAGGTCATGAGCTTGGATGAATTGTGGCTGGCCAATGGAAATGTACATGCCAGGCCCAGGTGGACTTAACCTAAGCCCAGGTCGGGGGTAAAGCTGACAGATATTCTTGGTCGGCTGTAGTGAGCTGTGTTGTGCCTCTGCTTGGGACTGGTGGGTTTGCTTGTAGCTGCTACACTCTATGCAATGGATAAGTACATGTACCTTCAGTTTTCATGATACTTGTCTTGGTTTATTCAGTGAGAGCAGTTAGGTTATTTAATGCTGTTTCATGGTGGTGGTTTTGGTGAAGTGCTTTGTGGTTTGTCAGTGATTATCAACCATTGTGAGTTTATGGTGTATGTTATTATTTCCTGTTGGATGGAGGAGTGTATTGGTGACAAATGGAATAACAAGTGACTGTTGCTAGTCTAGTAGTGAATCATGAGAGTACTTAATCTGTTTGTCAAACTGCTGTGATGTAACATCTGCTGGCCTGTCTATCCTTTCATTTTTCAATAGGTAGCTTTGTTTGCTATAAATTGTTGAATATATTAAGGTAAAGTTTACAAGCACTTGATTTCCTTTTGCCCTTGACCTGAGTTATGCAATGGATGATGTTCTTGTCTTAAAGTGAACATAACAAACCTTGAATCAGATTATCCAAACTTGCTTATTCACTTGGCCAACTGCCTCCATCTCACAATATTATCTATGCTGATAAGGAGAAATCATATGTAATAATAATAATAATAATGATGATAACAATAATAATAATAATCTATCTAAATTAAATTAAATTCATAAAATAAAATAAAATGTACTACTACTACTACTACTACTACTACTATATTTCAATGAATTATTTTTTTATATGCTTCTCCTGTCATTAATTCCTGTCTTCAATTTTATTACATGGCACTAATGATGTTTCTGAAGCAATGACTTGTACCTAAAAGAGTACCTTCTACATAACTTTCATGAGCCCAAGACAGATTAGCAAAGTAGAGGCATGAAGAATATTCATAGTGAAGCTTGTCTAGTCTTGGGAATGGTTCTTATGTTTCCTCGGGCAGGCTGTGACTCACAGGCAGGGGATGAAAATGATGAACTGTGTGCACTATGGCAATACTTCTGGCCTGAAGTGTGGTGACACACAGACATATTCATGGACAAAGAGAGGTGTGGAGAGAGAGAGAGAGAGAGAGAGAGAGAGAGAGAGAGAGAGAGAGAGAGAGAGAGAGAGAGAGAGAGAGAGAGAGAGAGAGAGAGAGAGAGAGAGAGAGAGAGAGAGAGAGAGAGAGTACATATAGTGAGAAGACATGAAACAGTATAAAGTAAAGGCAATGAGCAGTGCAGTCAAAAAATCAAGCAGACATGAGGCAGAGCAAAGTGGAGATGATGTGAACAAGGAGAGAGAGGTGTAGAACACTCACAGGGGTAGCTGGCCACCTTGGGTCTGGCCCTGGAGATGGCCCACAGCAGTGTGGACTTGCCAGCGTTAGGGAAGCCCACCAGACCCACATCGGCCAACAGCTTCAGTTCCAGCTTCACAATGTGTCCCTGTGGATACGAGAACATAGGAACATGAGAACACATCATCTAAAAGGGTAGTGCAAGAAGCCAGCAGGTTTGTACATAGTTTTTCTCACCCCCACAGCTGCTAACTTTGCACAGATGCCTTATCTGTCCATGCACATTGTACATTTCACAAGTATGAGAGGGGGTTTCCATTTCAAGACACTTGTCCTCCAATTATCGATGATCCTTTTTGACCTCTCTTTAGGGACTGGAATTCTAGTGAGCCTTTTCTTTTTCCTTTTTAACCTTTTGTTGCTGTTGGCCAGTGCCCCACTTACATGAAAATCAATCAATCAATAAATAAATAAGCCAAGGAACTGCCAGTGTTCCTGATGCCCCACCAGTACCCACCTGTCCCTTCTGCCCATTGTACTGGTTGCTGGGATTGCTGCCCTGCCCACCTCAAGCCACCAACACCTTGTCCCCTGCACAGTTTATCTCACCTAAAAAAAAAAATAATAAATAAATAAAGGAAGAAAAGATAAAAATCACATCTTAACTTAGGGAAATATTTCTACTGATTACAGCTTAACCATCCTACACACACACACACACACATACACACATATACACTAACAACTGATTACTGAGTCCATTCCATTCATCCACCAGTCTATTTCAGAACCAATTCTTTCCTGTCAATAAAAAAGAATGGTGACGGCAGCCATTCCAGTTTATCAGAACCTTTTTCTCCATTGAAATTCATCCAAGTAGCTTTCAAAGAAAACATTACTAATTCCTTGGATCCCACACATTACTTTTAACTTATGCTTGGCCTTTCTCCACTAAAATACAAACTGATTTTTTAAAGAATCCAGCATTTATTTTTCCTGTGCACGTACATTAGCTGTCCATCATAACATTCCACTGTGCTATATATGCCAGGCTGCCTCACTCACCTGGCATGGCAGCACTGTAGAAGAGATGCAGCGCTGGCAACTCATACCACCAGGATGGGAACCAGTCACTACGGCCCTCAACCACTACGGTTTTGTATTGCTGTGCAGGACCCAGCCAGGAGGGACCCACATTCTCTATCACTACCTAAAATTTCTTCTTCCCCTTCCCAGCAACACAAAATCTCTTCCTCTTGCCAGCAACACAAAATCTCTTCCTCCTCCTATACAGCAATACAAAACCTTCTCCTCCTCCTCCTCCTCCTGTAATACCACCTTAGTTAATAAGATCCTAATTTTAAGCGTATATTTATCACATTTTATTTTTTATTAAGTACAATATAAATTTAGTCCTAACTGGATTATTAATAAAACATTTATGATTATTATTTGTCAATGCATCAGTGTAGCATCAAAACATTACTACACCCTGCCTGCTCATGTTTGTTTGTTATCAACAAGGAACACAAGTCAGTCCTTTGCTCTGCCAAACATTACTTCCATGGACTGCCATACCTGCACATTTGACAGAGAGAGAGAGAGAGAGAGAGAGAGAGAGAGAGAGAGAGAGAGAGAGAGAGAGAGAGAGAGAGAGAGAGAGAGAGAGAGAGAGAGAGAGAGAGAGAGAGAGAGAGAGAGAGAGAGAGAGAGAGAGAGAGAGAAGGGTGAGTGAATTAGGTTAGTTTAGAAAGCCAAATTCGTGATTTTTGCTTCATACGAAAAAATTTAATTTCTTTTTCGTGGCTGTTAGACGGTTCATGTTTCTAATAATACTGTTGTGCCCACCCCTCACTCCGGGCGGGCGTGTTATCCACACGGGCACAGGTCAAGAAACTAGAGCAGCGGGGCCTCAAATAAGTCACACTATAAACGCCGGGACAACACACACACACACACACACACACGAGGCCGGGGCACAGCTGGGGCACAAGGGAAAACACGGGCACTATTTCCTGGGTTTATCGACAAATCCTCCGCAAGTACACTGCTTTACAAGTTTACAGGGGCACCACAAGCCTCCCAGGGCACTCAACAGGCAGGGAAACACTTCCAAAGCAGGCAGGCACACGCTGGCTTCCTCTCTGGCCACGGGTCTCCCCTCTCCCTGTTCCCGCCTCTCCCAGTGCTGCCACCTCCACAGTGCTGCCACCCGCACCCATACCCCTGGTGTAACAATACCGAAAAAAAGAGATTGAGACATGTGTCTGTAAGAGTACTACTTACTCTGACAGCTTCCCTTGCGTCCTTATGTCCTGATAGACGGATGCCTGGAAAAGACACAATCCTCTTTTCTTACGACCAGTTTTGCCTTGTACCGCCTCTCAGGCCATCCATTCCTGGCTTCTCAAGTTCAGCTTCTTGTAGGGGAGATTTGTTCATTCAGCGGCGCTTCCTTCATGTTTCTCTTCATTACTGTGTTCCTTGTGTCTTCTCTTTCACTATCTATATAATATGTTTATCTCTACCAGTGTTTCCCTCCTCACGGCCTGTCAGTCAGGTGATGACGTAAACAAACATTACAGCTGATCGCTGGCACGTGCAAGGGACACAGGAAACCTGCATTTTTTCACCCATGACTCGTGTATTTATTGGATCAGACCGTTTTAAAGACGGCATTAAATTATTTATACAACTTGGTCTGCCACAGGTTAATGTACGCTCTGCACCACGCTCTGTATATTGTCACTCTGCCCTTCATTTATTATATATATTTTTTTATTTTTTCATCCTAATTTGTTCTGTATTATATTCTATTATGTATTTATTTATTCGTTTCTATTTTCTACTTTTTCCCTCATAATTTGTCCTGTATTATATTTAATTTGGCCTCTCTCTCTCTCTCTCTCTCTCTCTCTCTCTCTCTCTCTCTCTCTCTCTCTCTCTCTCAAGAGAAAAAAATAAATTAATTAAACAATTTCCTTATTAATTAACATATATTTGTGTGTTTCTTTTCTTTATGATTAAAAATATTTGAAACTTTTGCCTCGGAAATAAATCATTACGAAAACAAACAAGATAGAAAGTAAAGCAAGTTACAAAAATAGGAAATTGATTAAAAAGTTTACAGTTTCTT
This sequence comes from Scylla paramamosain, assembly GCF_035594125.1. Taxonomy (NCBI): domain Eukaryota; kingdom Metazoa; phylum Arthropoda; class Malacostraca; order Decapoda; family Portunidae; genus Scylla; species Scylla paramamosain. The sequence continues at coordinate 481,518 of NW_026973674.1, read as the reverse complement.
GAGAATAATATTGAAGTGACATTAGCATTTTCATCTGACAGATACACTGGGTTCAGTTAAGTTAGGCTAGGCTAGATTAGGCTAGATTAGGCTTACAAAACTTTCGTTCTTTAATTTAATTGGTCATTCATTTTATATATAAAATTATTTTATTTATTAATTTTACGTAGGAAAGTCACTGATCAATGGCAACGAGAGGCAGAGAGTTAACTCTTACAATTGAGAGGAGGACAGAATAGTGGTGATTGATTGAGAATACTGGTTAACTCTTGCATTAGAAAGGTGGACAGAATAGGGGTGAGAGAAAGAAGAAAGTCTTGTGCATGTGCTTGTGATAGCGAGAGAGAGACTGAAGACAGTCAGAGAGAGAGAGAGAGAGAGAGAGAGAGAGAGAGAGAGAGAGAGAGAGAGAGAGAGAGAGAGAGAGAGAGAGAGAGAATGGTACATATTGTTCTCTCCTCTCTCCTCCTCCTCCCTCCAACACTTGAATACCGCATTGCTAATTTACATAAATTTCCTGCTAATTAGGCCAGGTGTGATAATAGTAGCAGTAAAAGTAGTAGTAGTAGTAGTAGTAGTAGTAGTAGTAGTAGTAGTAGTAGTAGTAGTAGTAGTAGTAGTAGTGAAAAAAAAATGTTGATATAAAAAGTACCGTTTTCTTTTTCTTCCATTTCATATAATCACACTCACACACACGTATCGTACGTTAATGGGCAGCCTCTCTCTCTCTCTCTCTCTCTCTCTCTCTCTCTCTCTCTCTCTCTCTCTCTCTCTCTCTCTCTCTCTCTCTCTCTCTCTCTCTCTCTCTCTCTCTCTCTCTCTCTGTGTGTGTGTGTGTGTGTGTGTGTGTGTGTGTGTGTGTACTGATTCAACTTGTCCAGTCAAAAATACGAGAGAGAGAGAGAGAGAGAGAGAGAGAGAGAGAGAGAGAGAGAGAGAGAGAGAGAGAGAGAGAGAGAGAGAGAGAGAGAGAGAGAGAGAGAGAGAGAGAGAGAGTTAAACTGACGAAATTCAATACAGATTTATCTCCTCTTCCTCCTCCTCCTCCTCCCTTTATAACAAGAAGTATACGTATCTCGGCTCATTACCCTCCTCCTCCTCCTCCTCCTCCTCCTCCTCCTCCTCCTCGCCAGGTAATAAGAGGTGATTACTCTCTAATTAGACAGGTGAGTGTGTGTTCGTTACCTGGGGATCTCATTTGCTGGTGGTGGTGGAATTAACTGCAAAATTACTACTACTACTACTACTACTACTACTACTACGAATAATAATAATAATAATAATAATAATAATAATAATAATAATAATAATAATAATAATAATAATAATAATAATAATATGAAGAAAAATAAAAAAGACAAAATATTTCATTTATTATTTTCTCTTCTTCTTCCTCCTCCTCCTCCTCCTCATCTTCCTTAGCAAACTTTAAGTAACCTCCAAATAAGGAGTACAGGGTTTACAATATCACCTCCTCCTCCTCCTCCTCCTCCTCCTCTTTTCTTCTTATTTATCACA
>NW_026973674.1:460000-462500 GCF_035594125.1 Scylla paramamosain | reverse complement strand
AAACAGTTATCAGGAACACTGTGCCTGGAGCTTCAGATGTCCACTCAGACCGGATTCACACCTCCATACCGCCAAGGGTCAAATGACACCAGCGGTACCTTCTCCCAGCGAGTTCCCCCCTTTGCCTCAGGGGACTCATCATCATACACACACTCACCACCCGGCGCCACCTCACCATCTTTCATCAGGCACCACCCACCACCCCTCACTGCCCACCACCACCCAACCCTCCCACGTGACCGATCAAACCTGGAATCGTCACCAACCATCACCGATGCAGGCTCAGGGAGCCACCCCGAGCGCTTCCTCCCCATTACCAGTACTAACCCCCAGTGCTTTCCCCCTTTGCCTCGGGGGACTCGTCATCATGCTTCACAGCCGACTCACCAACCACCCGGCGCTACCTCACCATCTCCCAGCAGGCACCAACAGTCACCCCTCACTGCCCGCCACCACTCAACCCTCCAAGGTGAACAATCAACCCTGGAGTCGTCACCAACCATCAACGATGCAGGCTCAGGGAGCCCCACACCAGGCCAGCCCGTCCCATGCTCAGACCCAGCCCGTGCTTCCGCCCACCACCCCCAATCCGGATGCTACGGAGAGATCGACAGCCAGCCAAGCACCCACTGCTGCCAGCGATGTCAGTGCTACGATCATCAGGGAGATACAAGCCTTACGCCAGGAAGTCAGGGCACTGAGGGAAAACAACGAGAAAAAACAACTATACAAGGAAAACCAGGACCTAAAAGCTGTGTGTGCATCACAACAAGCCAAGATTCCCTCCGGAACGAAATACAGGCCATAAAGGATCTCCTGACTCAGATTGTGGCGGACACCAGAGCCAACACGCCAACACACGGGGAGGAGGGACTGACAATGGAGACAGCCGCTCACGTCACACCCCATAAACGTGACATGATAGAATGGGCTTCCTATGCCAGTGAACAGATTAAGACCATTCATGAAGAGAAGTGGCTTGAAAACATGAGTAAGTTGAACCATGATGCCAGCATGACGCAGGTGTGGAGACAAGTGAACCGCGTCAGAGGCAAACACACACCAAGCCTCCCCGCCTCCCTGATCCAGCGGGGAAGGCATCTCAGTTAATGAGGGAGTATCGGGAGCGAGCGGCAAGTGACAGTCTGCCTGAAAACGTCAACGAGGCTAAAAATAACCTACACCCGGCCAGGGAGGCTGGTGCCGCTGCGGCCGTGCGCCTACCACACCACACCGACGCCCCATAACGAAGGGGGTGCTGCTGGGAGCGAGGAAGACAAGCCGGGACACAGCACCCGGGGTGGATGGCATAACATTCCATGCTGAATGCAGTGTGTAATGTTACGGGGGAGCCACTCTTACACCTGTACAACATGTCCCTATCACAGGGAACACTCCCTGAAGCATGGAAGACACCAAACATTGTCCCCATACCAAAACCAGGTGAGGGACACAAGTACCGCCCGCTCAGCCTTACCTCAACGATATGCAAAATGCTGGAAAGAATACTGCTGACTCGCCTTACCTACAAAACGGGGCGCCTACATTTTAGTGTGAACGGTTTTGTTAAACACAGAAGTACTGCCAACTGCCTCTCCAACTACTTCTCTTATCATCAAGCCAAGACAGCAGTGTTCCTCCACATTGAAAAGGCTTTTGACAGAGCTCAGCCCCTGACCATCCTCCGTGACCTCACCAAGCTCGGGGTGAAAGGTACACTACTATCCACTCCGCCTACCAAGCTGAGACTGCAGGGCCACGATTTAGATTGGGTGGCCACCCATCGATATCTTGGCGTCATGGTCACCTGCAAAGCTGAGATTCAGCATTTGAAGGGCAAGTGCCGGGTCAGAAACAAGGTGAGCGGTGGGCCGGAGGGACACAGTCTTGAACACTACCTGAGGGAGTGTGCTCGTCCCTCACACCTCAGAAAACACTGCCCCACACCTTCACCTACACTACCCGAACTGGCAAAACACTTTATTGCGATTCTGCCACAAACATTAAGGGAATACCACACATTTTGTGCAATCCAATGAGACTAGCACGATGGTGAACGAATGGTGCCCCAAATATAACTAGTGCATACAAATGCTGTCATTTTACATTTAATTTATTTATGTATTCAAACATCATCCTGATAACACTGTCCATCAGGGACCAACACTCTTTTTCACTAATTATATTGTATTTTTGGTGAAGAAAACCATTAAATCAAATCAAATCTCTCTCTCTCTCTCTCTCTCTCTCTCTCTCTCTCTCTCTCTCTCTCATACGCGCCCACACCTATCACGCCCCTTTAAAACACCCTTTCTCTCTCTCTCTCTCTCTCTCTCTCTCTCTCTCTCTCTCTCATGCGCGCCCACACCTATCACGCCCCTTTAAAACACCCTTTCTCTCTCTCTCTCTCTCTCTCTCTCTCTCTCTCTCTCTCTCTCTCTCTCTCTCTCTCTCTCTCTCTCATACGCGCCCACACCTATCACGCCCCTTTAAAACACCC
>NW_026973674.1:442500-452500 GCF_035594125.1 Scylla paramamosain | reverse complement strand
GATGGTGGTGGTGGTTGTGATGGTGGTGTTGGTGGGTGGGTGGGTGGGTCGGTCGGTCTCTCTCTCTCTCTCTCTCTCTCTCTCTCTCTCTCTCTCTCTCTCTCTCTCTCTCTCTCTCTCTCTCTCTCTCTCTCTCTCTCTCTCTCTCTCTCTCTCTCTCTCTCTCTCTCTCTCTCTCTCTCTTCCCCCACTAACCTTCTCTCCCTCCTCCCTGTCTAGCCTTCCCTAACCCCCTCCCTCTTCCTCCCACTAATCCCCCCTCCTCCTCCTCCTCCTCCTCCCTGGAGGAGGAGGAGGAGGAAGAGGAGTCCGATTGAGTCTTCCACGGCAATATTTTTTTCTTGTCTCTCATCAAGTGAACGAACGTAACAATTAAACATTTAATTTTGTCACGATGCGCACTGGAGACAAAATGATCGGACCTTTACAACACGCATGTACATCTTGCTTCAAGTGGCCAGGACGGTCACCAAAATGCGGCGCCCGTACCAACCTCTCTCTCTCTCTCTCTCTCTCTCTCTCTCTCTCTCTCTCTCTCTCTCTCTCTCTCTCTCTCTCTCCAATCCTTCCACCTCCTCTATTCCTCATTTCCTTCTCTTCCTCCTCCACCTCCTCCATTCCTCATTTCCTCCTCCTCCCACTGCTACTACTACTACTACTACTACCACTGCAACATGCCTGGAAATGTCCGCAAAACCCTGGAAATTGAGAGAAATGTCGAGGAAGAGACGCGGGCAGCCAGGAGGGAAGGCTTTGGTCTGGCTCTGATGACGTCACGTTTATTGGAGGCATTTCGGGATTATGTAAATATTTGTGAGGTTAATTCTTTCTCCTTCTCGTCTAAGTCTGGAAACACTCTGAAGTTTAGCTAAATATTGATGTACGGAGAGGGAGGGAGGCAGGGAGAGTGTTCGGCTCGGCCCGTATATTTACGTTACGTAATTCATTTTGAAAATCGCAAGAAGAAGACGCCCTCACTAGAATGCACAATATTTTCCGACTCGCCTCATATTTTAAGTAATACTCAAAATATAAGAAGATTTCCGAACCCAGTAATAATAACGAAATCTCCGATAAACGATGTGAATTTTTACGAACGGCTCCACAAAAAACTCATAATATTGTGAAAGAAAACACAGCCTGACTAGATTATATTAAATATCCTGAATACATTTTTTTTTTACTTTTCAGCTAAATAAAGAAAACAAATTCCTCTTCGAATAAAGAAATTAAGTTTTCATATTCGGCGTTGGACGTATTTTAAAATTAAACATACTGTACTGGATGTTATTACTCGGGACACGTTTCTTATATTTTTTAAGTGTTAAATCAAATGCTAAAACAATCCTAGGCGATCTAACAACAAAAAAGTTAAAATCAATACGATGCCGAAAATGTATTTTACCCACAAACAAAAACACAGCTACAGCAGACCTTGTTGTACATTTTAACATGCTATATTATTGTATTAGTAAATTCAATATCAAAACAATGCTAACTCCGCTAAAAAGAAAAAAAAAAGAAAACAATGTCGACTTTGGGTCGAAGTGTTCTTTTTTTCCTCGTCTCCCCAACACCATTTTCTCCTCTCCCCTCCTCTTCATACTCCTCCTCTCCGCTTCACATCCTCTTCCTTCACCTCCTGCTATATACCCGAGTCTAGAAATACCTGAAAACACCTGGAAAACCCTGGAAATTACGCTAAATATTGATGGTGAGAGAAGGGGATTGGTACCGTAGCTGCGGCGGACGGGGCGGGACGGGGCGGGGCTTGGCGGGGCTCGGCACATTTTCCCTGACTCCCTCCTCCTCGGTACACAAGCATTTAGCTAAACACCAGGAAGAATATGTTAATTTAAGAAACATTTATTTAAGAGACATTTATTTTTTTCTCTTGTGAAGTGGAGATTATAGACTCTTGGAGAAGAAGAAGAAGAAGAAGAAGAAAAAGATCAACCACAACAACGACAATGACAACAAGAACAACAAAACAAAAAAAACAAAAAAAAAAAAAGACAGAAGGAAAACAACGTACAGGCACGTACAAAGACACAGACAGACATAGAGGGAGACATAACACTTTTGCCAGGTGAGCGGTGCGAGGCGTCATCAAGACGGGCTCACCTGGCCAGCACACCGCAACACAACTCAGCCGCGCCCAGGTCACCTCTGCCAAGACACTCCACAGACGGGAAGGGATTGAGAAAAATTGATGATCGGCGCTTGAAAATAACCCCCTCTCTCTCTCTCTCTCTCTCTCTCTCTCTCTCTCTCTCTCTCTCTCTCTGCCAATGTGAATGTGGTAAGTATACAGAAAGACAATTGACACATAATTAAATACATAAATACAGAGAGAGAGAGAGAGAGAGAGAGAGAGAGAGAGAGAGAGAGAGAGAGAGATAGATAGATAGAGAGAGAGAGAGAGAGAGAGAGAGAGAGAGAGAGAGAGAGAGAGAGAGAGAGAGAGAGAGAGAGAGAGAGAAGCGGAGGAGGAGGAGACATCAAAGCAAGGATACGTGACATCTTAAGTCAAACCCGCTCCGAGTGCTCTCTCCTTGTATACAAACTTACGAGACTAAGGCAAGTAAAGTCACCCACTCTTGTAGTTTGGGACAGTATCAGGCAAACTTGAATATTTCGTAAACTATATCCCTTTATAGACCCACTGGCAGCTTAAGTAAGGTGAAACAAGGTCAGGTGAGGTGAGGTGAGATGAGGCGAGGTGAGATCACGTCAGGTAGGGCTAAGATGGGTTAGGTTAGGTAAAGTTAACTCAGGTAAGGTTAGGTTACGTTTGATTTGGTAAGGTAATAAGTTAAGTTAAAGTATGGTAAGGTTAGATTAGGTTATGTTATGTTAGGTTAGGTATGGCAAGGTAAGATATTAGGTACTCATAAGATAAGGTTATGTTAGGTCAAATAAAGTAAGATAAGTTAAGGTAAGGTTGGGTAAGGCTAGGTTATGTACGCAGGGTAAAGCTGTGTATAAAAGGTAAGGTGAGGTGATGTGAGGTAAAAATGCAGGCAAGTTAAGAAAAGGTGAGATAAACTGAAACAAGTTAATATAAGATGGGACAAGTTAAGGTAAATCAGGTCAGGTAAGGTAATGAGGAACAGGTGTGTGTGTGTGTGTGTGTGTGTGTGTGTGTGTGTGTGTGTGTGTGTGTGTGTGTGTGTGTGTGTGTGTGTGTGTGTGATATGTACAACCATCACCACAAATCAACTAACACAACACATAAACTCCCACTTACGATTAGCTTCTTCCCTCATAATTACCTCAAACAATTCACTAAAAACCCCAATTACCAACCTATGCAAAAAGACAGCCAGCAGATGGGAGGACTTGCGACTGACAGAAAACACAAGCGACAGCGGAGATCCGTGAAGAATGTTACTCGATTTCTGGCCATCATCTTACATCTTCCAACCACGGCCAACGCATTCCTAAGTGGGTTGCTTTGCTCCTGTCCTCCTCTGCGCACCTAACACTACACACTGGAATGCACGCTGAGGATGGGGGAGAACGAGGAAGAGCGACGAGGAGCGGGAGAAACAAGGCAAGAGTAAGGGAGATAGCAAGACAGGAAACAGGGAACAAGAGGGAGGAGGTTCTTAGGGAGAAAGTAGGGGACATAGAAAAGCGAGAAGAAACAAGGGAACAGAGAAAGAAGGTGAAGAAACAGGAAGAGAGAAGCGGGGGAAGAGGAAGAAGCAAGAAGAGACAAGAGAGAAAAAAAGAAAGAAGAGGGGAGATGAGGGACCAAGAAACGAGAGGAGAGAAGAGAGAAGGAAAGAAAGAAAAAAAAAGCAGGAGGAGGGAAGAGGGAAGCACGAAAGAGGAGAGAAAAAAATAGGAAAGTTGTTACGGAGAGGACATACATACATACACACATACATATATAGAGAGGGAAGAGGAATATGGGGACCAAAGATGAAGTGTACAGAGAGAGAAAAAGAGAATAAAAGAGTGGAAGCAAGGAAGGGGAATGTATTAGGAAGGAGCAAATATGAAACCTGGGAGAGAGAGAGAGAGCAAAAGAAAAAAAAGACGGAATGAGACAAGAAGGTAGAGAGGGGAAGGGAAGAGAAGCAAGGAGAGGAAGACAGAAGGGAAGAAGGAAGAAACTAACATTCTTTTATACTTGAGACGAAGGGGGAAGCAAGAGGGGAAAACAGTACGAAAGGAAGTGTTAAAGAGGGAGGGTGGGAGGGAGGGAGAAAGAGAGGGAGGGGCGAAAAAGAAGACAAGGAGAGGAAAGTAGTTATAACAATATGATGAACTGAAAGAATGCATGGAGAGAGAGAGAGAGAGAGAGAGAGAGAGAGAGAGAGAGAGAGAGAGAGAGAGAGAGAGAGAGAGAGAGAGAGAGAGAGAGAGATGGTTTCTAAACGTTCATTCCACTCATCCTTATACTTCCCTCTCTCTCTCTCTCTCTCTCCCTTCTCCTCAGTTACCCAGGTCAGTTCATTCACGACCCGTCTTCTTCACCACAACACGACCAGCGCCCAGGACTGCCACCACGCTGCCCCACTCACTCACTCACTCACTCATCTGAACGAATCCCGAGTAATAATGAAAAAAAATTAAAGATAGCAAGTTCTCTCTCCGATCTCCTCACTCCTCACCTCTGGAGAGAGAGAGAGAGAGAGGGAAAGAGAGAGAGAGAGAAAAAAACTACCACCAAGCACAGCGTAAAACATCACTAATGAGATGAAGGGGATTTAAAAACACGCCGAGCAAGGGAAACATATTAAGAAAAAAAAGTAAACCACTCACTCCCTTACACTTTATTTTACACTCAGTTAGAAGTCAGAAAACGAGAGAGAGAGAGAGAGAGAGAGAGAGAGAGAGAGAGAGAGAGAGAGAGAGAGAGAGAGAGAGAGAGAGAGAGAGAGAGAGAGAGAGAGAGAGAGAGAGAGAGCAGCTAAAGAGATTAACCAGGAATCTGAGGTTGTAATAATTAGGGTTCCCAGGGGACGGTGCACGACGGCTGACACTAAGACGGAGGCTGAGGGAAGGGCGGAGGCAGTGACAGTGGCGGTGATGGTGGCGGAAACTGGACCAACACACTACTGAATTTTATGTCCCAAAACTTCGATGTGAAAAGTTAGGTAACAAGCGGGGCCTGTACACACCATTAGCGGCCCCGCCTCAGCCTGGCTTCATTAGGGACCAAGAAGCGCGCCAGTCAGCCAGCCAGCCAGCCAACGAGTGCAAGGAAGAAGAGAGAGAGAAAAAAAAAGGAAGGAAAATGAAAGAAAAAAAGACTCGCTAAATTAATGCCGCTCTCAAGAAAGTTTCCCGCTGAATAAATGATCTAAATGAATGCTTTTCCTTATGCCCTTGAGGGAAGAGGCGCGGCGGGCGGCGGGTGCAGGAGGGAGAGAGGGAGAAATTAAGGGAAGTAGGAGTTAAAGGGAGCACGGGGAGGAAGTGGAGCAAGGGAAACGCGGTAATTGAGGCGAGGCAGGTGTAGGTGGTTGGGAGGGGTAACAAATGTAGGCAAGCCCATCACGGTAATGAGGCTGTCCATCCCCATCAATAACTCTCACCACACCGCCCCCAGTTCCAACCCCATCCCAGCCCCAGCGCCACCACCGAGGACTGGACTCACTGACTGGCTGGCGGGTAGGCTGGCTGACTGGCTGGATGACTGACTGACCCAATGAATGAATGAATCAATGAATGAATGAACAGATAAATGAATGAATCAATGAATGAAAGGAGAAATGAAAAATGACCAGCTGACTCACACAATGACGACTGCCTGAGCGACTGACTGGCTGGCTGACTGGCTGACTGACTAGCTGACTGACTGAATCTGTGTTGGCGAGTGGAGTAATTGTGTGAAAAGTTCGTACGTATGTATGCAAGCATGCATGTAGTACGTATGAGAGTACTTTGTATGTATGCATGATTATTGCGTAAATTGCATACTGACGTTCTGTTCTTGTTTTTAAAGTATAAAATGTCTTCACTTTGTTCAACTTTACTTTTTACTAAATTTTTATTAAATGTTGTTATTAGTATTTTACACAAGAACAACAACAACAACAACAACAACAACAACAACAACAACAACAACAACAACAATAATAATAACATCCACCTCAATACACAAGATAATTAGGCCTCATAATTACTGGATGGGACAACTGATAGTTACACACACACACACACACACACACACACACACACACACACACACACAAATTAGTAGACAGTGTACTCACATTCACTCAACCTAATCCATCACTGCCTAACACTCACGTACACAACACTGCCTAACACTCACGTACACAACACTGCCTAACACTCACGTACACAACACTGCCTAACACTCACGTACACAACACTGCCTAACACTCACGTACACAACACTGCCTAACACTCACGTACACAACACTGCCTGGCACTCACGTACACAACACTGCCTAACACTCACGTACACAACACTGCCTGGCACTCACGTACACAACACTGCCTAACACTCACGTACACAACACTGCCTAACACTCACGTACACAACACTGCCTGGCACTCACGTACACAACACTGCCTGGCACTCACGTACACAACACTGCCTAACACTCACGTACACAACACTGCCTGGCACTCACGTACACAACACTGCCTGGCACTCACGTACACAACACTGCCTGGCACTCACGTACACAACACTGCCTAACACTCACGTACACAACACTGCCTGGCACTCACGTACACAACACTGCCTGGCACTCACGTACACAACACTGCCTAACACTCACGTACACAACACTGCCTAACACTCACGTACACAACACTGCCTGGCACTCACGTACACAACACTGCCTGGCACTCACGTACACAACACTGCCTGGCACTCACGTACACAACACTGCCTAACACTCACGTACACAACACTGCCTAACACTCACGTACACAACACTGCCTGGCACTCACGTACACAACACTGCCTAACACTCACGTACACAACACTGCCTAACACTCACGTACACAACACTGCCTGGCACTCACGTACACAACACTGCCTAACACTCACGTACACAACACTGCCTGGCACTCACGTACACAACACTGCCTAACACTCACGTACACAACACTGCCTAACACTCACGTACACAACACTGCCTGGCACTCACGTACACAACACTGCCTAACACTCACGTAAACAACACTGCCTGGCACTCACGTACACAACACTGCCTGGCACTCACGTACAGAGACAAATAGACCAAAAACTTTAAAATATTTCCCTGCACTCGGAAATCAAAATTAAAACAAAACTTTTTTTTTCAACCGATGTTTTTAATTGAAATGAAAAAGAAAAATGTATACTGTATATCAGAACTGAACTAAAACAAAACAGACAATGACTGAAGTCGCAAAAAAAAAATGTAATGCTTTTAAAAGTATGCAGATCAATAATTAGTCAGTATAAAAAATATAAAGATCAGAGAAAAAAATAAATACTATATAAAGGTGATGAGTGAATAAAGTCAGATCCATTGCTTTTATGAATGGATATCGATACAAATAAACAAACAACTCATTAATAAAAGCATTAAAGCAGACATCATTCTCTTCCATCTCTTTTAATTACGGTAAAATCCGAGAAAAAAAAAATAAAGATGAAAAAAAAGACAAGAGACAAGACAAAGCAGGTCACGAAAAGTTTAAAGTCCAATCAATAAACAATTAAGCAAGAAAAGTCACTGCCGAGCTTCGACGGAATGAAAAATATTAATTGTCACAGAAAACAACATAAAATCTTATAAAATGCATCAAGAAGTCAACAAAAAAATGGAAAAAATAATAAATGAAACACTACACGTAATTAAAATGAATCCAGAAAAAAGAAATAAAATAAATAAAAAAGACAGTGGTGCTATACCAATTAAGTCACTAAACGAAGAAAACGCACACAAATAAGTAAATAAAAGAAACAAAACAGAACACCAGTCAAAAAAGTTTGCGCTAAGCCACAAAAGATCCAAACACACAAACAGACAGACAGACACAGGCACACAGGCGAATTGGTGATTATGGAGACAAACGAGGGAGGCACACAGACAGACGCGACCAGGAAGATCTCTGTGTGTGTGTGTGTGTGTGTGTGTGTGTGTGTGTCGCAAGAGCTTCACCAGGTAAAACACTCCCTTAATTGAGACATTCACCACTACAATATACCTATCATTACCACAACTCCCCCCTCCCCCTCTCCTTTCCCCTCTCACTGCCCTCAGAACCCCAGCGAGGAGAACAGAATGAGGCCTGCCAGATTGTGTCAATGTACATGCAACTTCTATGCAATCATAACTCGTGAGCTAGTCTCTCTCTCTCTCTCTCTCTCTCTCTCTCTCTCTCTCTCTCTCTCTCTCTCTCTCTCTCTCTCTCTCTCTCTCTAGCAACATCTCTTAAGTTACAATTACTCGTATTATAAATTTTAATGTGTAGTTTTATACTTTAATTTGCACATGTTTTAGAGCGCTTATGTAAAAGAATATTGTTGTGTGTGCTCATCTTTCATTATTGCTATTATTATTATTATTATTATTATTATTATTATTATTATTATTATTATTATTATCATTATTATTATTACTATTATTATTATTATTATTATTGTTGCTATTGTTATTGCTTTTACTATTACTACTACTACTACTACTACTACAACTTCTACTACTACTACTACTTCTACTTCTATCATATTTTTCACCATCAGTTCCATCTCAAAAGGAAGGAAAACATGCTAAAGATCTCTGACCTATATATGGTAAAAAAAAAATTTCTCTCTCTCTCTCTCTCTCTCTCTCTCTCTCTCTCTCTCTCTCTCTCTCTCTCTCTCTCTCTCTCTCTCTCTCTCTCTCTCTCTTCTGCCCCAGACAAGCGGGTTAACAGTTCACGGGATGGTCTCAAGTTCTACTGCTCTCTTTTTTTTTTTCCATGTGTGTGTGTGTGTGTGTGTGTGTGTGTGTGTGTGTGTGTGTGTTCTTGTGTCCTCATTACACACACACACACACACACACACACACACACAACCAACTTAGTATTCTTTCGGCGTCTCTTTATATTTAGCCGGCAGAGAGAGAGAGAGAGAGAGAGAGAGAGAGAGAGAGAGAGAGAGAGAGAGAGAGAGAGAGAGAGAGAGAGAGAGAGAGGATGGGGGTAAAGGCAGAAAAAGATAAAATAAAACTAGAGGAAAAAAATGCATGGAGAAGAGCAACAGATGGGGAGGAGAGAGAGAGAGAGAGAGAGAGAGAGAGAGAGAGAGAGAGAGAGAGAGAGAGAGAGAGAGAGAGAGAGAGAGAAAAAAAAATGGATACAGGCAGACTACGTAGATAGGGAAACAACAAAAAGTCGAGAAGAGCGAGGAGAGGAAATAAAAGAAAGAACAAAAGACGAAAAGAGGGAAGGGAGAGTGATGAAGGATCAAAGAAAAAGGGCAATGGGCTGCGAAAGAATGAGGAATGAAAGAGGAGGAGGAGGAGGAGGAGGAGGAGGAGGAGGAGGAGGAGGGGCACGATAAGAGAAGAGGAGAGACTGGAACAGAAAGCGAGGAAACGTAGGAGAGAGAGAGAGAGAGAGAGAGAGAGAGAGAGAGAGAGAGAGAGAGAGAGAGAGAGAGAGAGAGAGAGAGAGAGAGAGAGAGAGAGAGAGATTTAAACACAACTCAGTAATGAATACCACCCAGCAAATTTACTCATAAGCTAGTTGATGCAGAACTCTACCCTACACAAACTGGCCTGGCAAAGTGTTACAGAAAGCACGCAACACCATCGCTAAAGACAAAGACGAGGTGAACCACTACATAAAACTGTTTGTTCCACACATCAGTAATTACAGTGTTACAACGAAGCCGACTACACACAAAAAAAAAAAAAAAAAACAGGAGAGAGAAACACTGTATAATCTAACGTTACTAAGGCCGCGTTCACACCAAGCGAGTCGCGTCGCGTCAAGTCAAGGCAAGTCATCATGCGTCATGAATCGC
>NW_026973674.1:432500-437500 GCF_035594125.1 Scylla paramamosain | reverse complement strand
CGAGTATATAGAAGATGTTTTTAGGTTTTTAATTGTCAAAAAGAAGTCTCTTTTTATTCTCGGTGATTTTAATGATAATATAATTTTAAAAGATAGCAGATTAAATAGACTAATAAAGAATAACAAGCTTGCTCAGATAATAGACAAACCGACTCGCATTACCGCTACCTCGTCAACACTCTTAGATTTAGTTATAACTAATAAACCTGAAATGATCTTAACACACAGTACTGTCCCACAAATTGTTGCAGACCATGATCTTGTCAGCGTGCAAGTAAATATAAGCAAACCCAAACGTAGGCCTGATATTAAGACGTTTCGTCAGCTTGGAAAATACAGTCAAGAAACCTTTTCTACATTATTAATGCAGAATTCACCAGCCATGAATGAAATGTTTTTAACCGACGATGTCAATGACCAGGTCAGAATTTTTAATGACGTTTTTACTAAAACTTTAAACGCTTGTGCTCCTTTTGTAACAAAAGTAATCCGCAGACCACCTGCACCTTGGATGACTGATGACATCCGACGCGCTATTCTAATCAGGAACAATGTTAGAAGTGAATTTAAAAAATACCGTCACAACGTAACATTGCAAGACGAATACAAGAGAGAGAAAAAAGCTGGTCACTGTACTTATAAAAAATGCTATAAATTCCTATTATAATAAGCAATTGCAATACCAAAGAGGGAACACTGCTAGAACTTGGAAACTCATCAGAGAAATTGTTCCTGATAAGAAAAGCAATACCAATGTACATCCATATGACGACTGTGGAGATAAAGCAGATGAATTTAATTCGCACTTTGTGAACGTAGGAAAATTTACATATGAAAAAACTCAACAGACTCTACACAATGATAATTATGTATCACCACTTGACACTGATGTTGCTCTTTTCAACACAAATAATTTTAGACCTCAGCCTGTCGACGTGAGTACTGTTATACTTACTGTTAAAGCTTTAAATGATACTAGGTCTGTTGGTTCAGATGGCATACCATTGAAATTTATCCGTGATGCTTTACATGTTGTTGCACAATATTTGACTTGTATTATAAATACGTCCATAGTTACCGGTGTGTTTCCTGACGCCTGGAAGCATGCAATAGTAGTACCAATCTTTAAAAATGGAGATGTTGATAATGTTAGTAATTATCGGCCAATCTCACTTCTCCCAATTTTATCTAAGATACTAGAAAAAATTATTGCAAATCAATTGGCAAATTACTTAGAGGACAAAAACTTTTATCCAACAGCCAGCATGGTTTTAGGCGTCATCTGTCTACTGAGACAGCATTGACAGTGATTACTGATAAAATATATAAAAATATGGACCAGAAAAAAATATCTTTACTTACTCTATGTGATCTGTCTAAAGCATTCGACAGTGTTAATCATAACATTCTGATACAAAAATGTGTTCAGCTCAAAATTGATCCCTTGTGGTTTAGCAGCTACCTGAAAAATAGAACTCAGTCAGTACGTGTAAAGAATTCAACATCAAAGAAAAAAAGTATACATTTTGGAGTTCCACAAGGGTCAGTTTTGGGCCCAATTCTATTCAACATCTTTGTCAACGACTTGATTGTAAAGGTTAAAAATTGTCTCGTGGTACAATACGCCGACGACACACAGTTTCTGCACTCCAGCTACACTAATGAACTACCTCGTCTAATCAGGGACACTGAAGCAACCATAAAGTGTATAAAGAATTATTTTCTCACTAATGGTTTAATGTTGAATACAGGTAAAACCCAATGTATCCTCATTGGAAACAGACAACTTCTGGCACAGGTTCCTCCTAATATTGTGATACAAATAGATGGGGACACCATCATCCCAAGTAATTATGTTAAAAATCTAGGTGTGTACATGGACCGTTTTATGCTCTTTGATAAACACACTGATGAAATGAGTAAAAAAGTAGTCGGTTTATTAATGTTTTTAAGCCGTATAAGTAAGAGTCTTGACAAACCCTCCAGAATACTTGTTGTGCAGACAATTATACTCAGTTTGATTAACTATTGCATCAGAATATGGGGCACCACAAACTTAACAGTAATAAATAAGACTCAAAAACTACAAAATTTTGCCCTGGCGCCACCTCTCTCTCTCTCTCTCTCTCTCTCTCTCTCTCTCTCTCTCTCTCTCTCTCTCTCTCTCTCTCTCTCTTAGTTATTCCCACGTTTCCGTTTTAAACAATATAACAAGTGACGTTAAATGAACACAAACTCTATTAACGAAAGCATAAATGAATATATCCATAGCAGAGAGAGAGAGAGAGAGAGAGAGAGAGAGAGAGAGAGAGAGAGAGAGAGAGAGAGAGAGAGAGAGAGAGAGAGAGAGAGAGACAAAGAATTTCTTCAGCAAAATAAACACTTCCAGAGAAAAAAAATACAATGACATGACAATTAAGAACAAAAGAATAAAGACAACAACAAAAGACAAAGAGAGAAAAAATGATGACAGTGATGAAGATTACACAGTGATAAACAAAGACTTACAGTACACAAAGATGAACAAACCAAATGCCTCCTCTCTCTCTCTCTCTCTCTCTCTCTCTCTCTCTCTCTCTCTCTCTCTCTCTCTCTCTCTCTCTCTCTCTCCATATCCTCACACATTGCTCCTCTCCCTCCTTCCCTCCACTTGTCATTCTATCTCTTTACACATTCTTCCTCTCGTCTCTCTCTTTCTCCTTTCTTTCATTCGTCTTCCTATCTCCTCACACACTAATGATCTTCCTTTCACCTGTCTTTCTATCTCCTTACACTCTCTTCCTCTTCCTTTCACCTGTATTGCCCTCTCCTTGTACACTCGTTTTCCTCCTCCTCCTCCTCCTCCTCCAAGCATTTCCTACCGCCTGTGTCATTCCAACACTCAGCAGGTCAGGAATAGTAGTGATGGTCTAAATTCCTCCTCCTCCTCCTCCTCCTCCTCCTCCTCCTCCTCCTCCTCCTCCTCTTTTCAATACTAAATACCACAACTGGAGGTAGAACTAGTCTGTACATTTTAATTTACAAATCACTACCACCACCACCACCGCCACCACCATTCATCGTTTCTTACACCTTAAACTCTCACTTCTTGAAAAATTCCTATTCGAGAGAGAGAGAGAGAGAGAGAGAGAGAGAGAGAGAGAGAGAGAGAGAGAGAGAGAGAGAGAGAGAGAGAGAGAGAGAGAGAGAGAGAGAGAGAGAGAGTTACCTACGCTCTCAACTAAATAACACGAGGAACTTTCACACAACTGAATGCTAAAGAGAGTGACTCACCGAATCTCCCTCCCTTTCAACTTCTCACCTGACTCTCTCTCTCTCTCTCTCTCTCTCTCTCTCTCTCTCTCTCTCTCTCTCTCTCTCTCTCTCTCTCTCTCTCTCTCTCTCTCTCACGATCATCCTTTCCTCCCCATAATCCCTTTCCAGCAGAACCTTCCCTTTCAGTCTCACCCCTTCCTTCCTCCCTTCCTTCGTACATCTTCCCTTCATTTTCCTGCCGCCGGAAGCTGCACCTCCCAGCATCCCGGATATCAGGCGCTCCCTTCCCTCCCTCCCTCCTTGCCTGCCTCCCTGCCTCCCTTCCCTTCCTTCCTTCCGCCTCACCTGTGATTGAAAACTTCTCCTTTCACCTGCCCTCACCTCACCTGTTCTCAACCCTTCCTTTCCTGACGGCGTTTCGTACTATTCCTAACACACACACACACACACACACACACACACACACACACACACACACATACAATTATTAATAGTGATAGTTGAAGCAAAGCATCAGCGATCAACTGGAATTTCAATAAACTGCGATGTTCGTCCGACCTTAGTTAACGAGAGAGAGAGAGAGAGAGAGAGAGAGAGAGAGAGAGAGAGAGAGAGAGAGAGAGAGAGAGAGAGAGAGATAATGGTGACTGTGTGTGTGGGGGGGATATGAACTATAGAATACAGAAAAAGAGAGAGAGAGAGAGAAGAAAATGGGGAGTGAGAAAATGAAATTAAAAGTAACACAGGGGGAATGAGGGAAGGGAAGACAGGAAAGAGTATGGGGAAGGATATGGGAGGAGAAGAATGGAAAGCAGGGTGGGAGAAGATGAGAGAGAGAATGAGGGTAAGAGAAAGAGAGGAAGAGGGGAGAGAAAAGTAAATAGACAGAGGCACTGAGTTACAGTAGTAGAAAGGGGAGGAAGAAGAGGAGGAAGGGAATGGTGGTCAATAAAATAAGAGAAATAAATGTACAGAGAAAGGGGAGAAAAAAAGCGAAAGGAACTGCGTTTTAAATTACACGGAAGCAAACGATTACAATAAAAAGTTTCAAAAAAAAAGTCACGGGAGCAGCGAGGATAAAGAGAGCTGGGCAAAAAAAAAATACGCATATAAATAAAAAAAAGGAATATGTGTGTGTGTGTGTGTGTGTGTGTGTGTGTGTGTGTGTGTGTGTGTGTGTGTGTGTGTGTGTGTGTGTGTGTGTGTGTGTGTGTGTGTGTGTGTGTGTGTGTGTGTGTGTGTAAATATTAAAGGAAGAGTTGACACACACAAAAAAAGAGTAAATAAATAAACCTTTCCTTAAATAACTTACTTTTTATAGATAATTTAGCCCAGACTAAAAGTTTAAATAACAATGAATATGAAAACAGGAAATTGAGAGGAAACACGGTTCTGTATTATAAATGCCAAATGACAACGACAACAGCAACATCCACAACATTTGCAACAACAACAGCGCTGCAATGACTACAACATATTTTACGCCTTCTTCATTGACAAAAATGATGTCGGTAAGAAGCGAGACGGAGGTAGTAGTAGTAGTAGTAGTAGTAGTAGTAGTAGTAGTAGTAGTAGTAGTAGTAGAACAACAACAACAACAACAAAGGATTCATAACAAAAGAAGAGAGGAAGAAGAGAGAAGTCGGACTGAGGGAGGGAAGGGGGAAGGTGGAGGGAGGAGGTAGGGGAAGTAGAAGGAAGGAATGGAGATAATAATGAGACAGGAAAAGGGAAAATAGGTTAAG
>NW_026973674.1:395000-425000 GCF_035594125.1 Scylla paramamosain | reverse complement strand
GTTCTGTTTTCCCTCAGCTTGTAGTCTATCTGGTGCATGAAGACTCCATCAGTTATCAGGCTAAGTGAGGGCTGTCAGCTGGGCTTTCTTCTCATTCTGGTATTTCTTTTCTTTTCTTTTTTTCCGGTTTCTTTGTTTTTTTTTGTTTTTTGTTTTTGAGGGAGGGGGGTGAGGAGACAATTAACATTCTTTTCTTTCCTGAATTTATCTTTTGGTCTTGGTCTGTTTTTCTTGTACTACATCGAAAGAAAAGAGAGAACTTAGCAGGTTTTTCTTCTTATTCTGGATATTTGCTTGTTTTCTTTTCTTTTTTCTTTTTTGGAGAGACAATAAACATTTTTTCTTTCCTGATTTTTTCCCTTGGTCTGTTTTCCTTGTAGTACACCAAGAGCGAGAGAGAGAGAGAGAGAGAGAGAGAGAGAGAGAGAGAGAGAGAGAGAGAGAGAGAGAGAGAGAGAGAGAGGATAAAACAAGTGAAAGCAGGATGATAATACTTGACAGAATTCTACGTAACTGCAACACTACCGAGATTAGATGAGTTTTCCCTCCTCTGCCAGATATTACGTAGTCACATATTACTAAAAAGGCGGAAACTCTCTCCCTCTCTCTCTCTCTCTCTCTCTCTCTCTCTCTCTCTCTCTCTCTCTCTCTCTCTCTTACTCGTGAACCTGCTAATCCTTTCCCATTTCCTCCTTTCTCTATTTTTCCCCCAGCAAGGGCAAGTGAAGCCCAGCTGGATCCCTTCAGGGTTTCCTAATCCTTCCGCCAACTCTAACATATTGTCTTACTAGGAATGGTTCAAAAATTATCTCCTTAGCCTTACCACCTACCTATCGTCTCTCTCTCTCTCTCTCTCTCTCTCTCTCTCTCTCTCTCTCTCTCTCTCTCTCTCTCTCTCTCTCTCACACACCATTGTCATTTACTCATATGCCAGACTTACTCCCAATTATCCTTTCCAAATTACGTTTTCTCCCAGCAAAGACATGATATCCCTCCAAAGATTAGCAGACATTCCTCTCTCTCTCTCTCTCTCTCTCTCTCTCTCTCTCTCTCTCTCTCTCTCTCTCTCTCTCTCTCTCTATCTATCTATCTATCTATCTATCTATCTATCTATCTAGGCCGTTTCCACCATCTTTACTTTCCAGTAGCACTCTTTCTTCGAGAGGATTAGGAGGAAGAGGAGGAGAAAGAGGAGGAGGAAGAAAATTGTGATAGAGGAGGAACATAGAAGGGTGGGGGAAGATAAGGAAGCATAAAGAAGAAATGATAAAGGTGAATGAAATAAAGAAAAAAAAATGTTAGGAAAGGATAGGAGGATAAGATGAACAAAAAGAGTAAGAAAGGAAAGGAGAAATATACAATGCGATAAAAGTTGAGGAAGAGAAAAGAAAAAAAAAACAAGGACAACGTAAGCAGGAAGAAAAGGAAGAGAGAAAAAGAGAGTGGAAGAAAAACGAGAGATAAGAAGGGGGTGGAGAGACAGAGAGAGAGAGAGAGAGAGAGAGAGAGAGAGAGAGAGAGAGAGAGAGAGAGAGAGAGAGAGAGAGAGAGAGAGAGAGAGAGGGGAGGGGGGGACAGACGGGAGATAGAAAGCGGGTAAGGAAGGAAGGAAAGAGATAAACCATGATAAATACAACAAAAGAAAAAAATAAATAAAAAAAAGGAAGACAGCAGAAGAACGGAGGAGAGCGAAGGACGAAACTGGGATGACGATTTTAACTATTTTTTAGAAGAGTCGAGGAAGAGGAGGAGGAGGAGGAGGAGGAGGAGGAGGAGGAGGAGGAGGAGGAGCCCGACAAGCCGCCCCCGTCACGCCGCGCCTCCGGAACTTTGCATGGCGTGTAAATCCCCCAATCGTTACCTGCTCCTCTCTCTCTCGCAGGTGTCGAGGAGGAGGAAAAAAATTGAGGCGTAAGAAAATAAATAAAAAAAAATCAAACAAAAATCGAAAATAAATAAATACATAAAAGTGGCGATATTCTTATTTGTTATTTGTAGCAAACTTGTATGTTGCAATGCTGCACCTCAGTGACATTTCGCTTAAAACTTTAAAGCACGCTTCACTTGCATTCTGTCAGCATTCTGCGTTTCTCTCTCTCTCTCTCTCTCTCTCTCTCTCTCTCTCTCTCTCTCTCTCTCTCTCTCTTGCACACTCGCAGTATCTTAAACTAAACGGAACATAAAACAAATAGCTAAAGAAATGAAAAGAAAAGAATAAAAAAATATCAATCTTACCTATAACCTTAAGGAGAGAGAGAGAGAGAGAGAGAGAGAGAGAGAGAGAGAGAGAGAGAGAGAGAGAGAGAGAGAGAGAGAGAGAGAGAGAGAGAGAGAGAGAGAGTTACGAGTGTTGAATTCCACGCAACCTTGAGATCCGCTTCAGGAATTCACTCGCACACACATTTCCAATTTTTTCCTCCTCCTCGACACCTGCGAGAGAGAGAGAGGAGCAGGTAACGATTGGGGGATTTACACGCCATGCAAAGTTCCGGAGGCGCGGCGTGACGGGGGCGGCTTGTCGGGCGGAGGGACAGGCTGCGAGCGGGTCTCAGCGGCGTATGAATAAAACAAAGCCTCGATCAGTGAATGACAAATGGCACTTCAAGCAGACGATCACCAAATGCCAGCCAGGTGTGCGATGCACGGCCACTCCTCTTCCTCGCCTTGCCACGCCACGCCACTCAAGACTCGCATTCTGAAACTCTTTTGTTGTGGTTAGCACTTGCTAGGACCAAGATATGATTAGTTCAGTTTATGGATGTTTTTTGTATTTATGATGCAAGATGTGTGTTTGGAATCTTACTAGGACTACTAAGATGAATTGATGACTTCTCGTGAATGTTCTTTGTATTGCAGGTACAGGATATATGTTGAAATATCACCATAATAGTCATAATACTCTTTAGAATCTCAATAACCTCCACTAATGGCTGCCTCGCCTATCAATAATGCACAATATACGTTGAACTATCACTGGAATGTAGAAATTAATCTTTACAACCTTAATAACTTGCACAAATGGGTGTTTTTTTTTTCCTATTAATGATGCTAGGGTAGTTTTGTCCTATTAATGATGCACAGTACAAGTTAATCTCTCAATGGAATCGTGGAAAATACTCTTTAGAACCTCAGTAACTTTCACTAGAGACGAGATGGGGTGTGTAAAAGTTTCAGCATACATTCCTTGGTAACTCCTCTGCAGATATAGACCAATAAAACGGCAATTATTCATAAAGGTCGACATTATAATCTTGCCAATAAATTTTCATTTGTTGATGTATCTTAAGGCGTTCATTCTCTCTTTCTCCGTTACTTTACTGGTTTGAGTTTAGGTTCCGAGGAAAAAGATCAGCAAGGAGTAATACAGAGCAGGACGATTCAAAGCCTTTTAGTGATTCTTCAGACGAGGAGGAAGAACACACGGATGCTGAGGAGGAGAAATAGAAGAAGGAGGAGGAGGAGGAGGAGGAAGAGGAGGAGGAGGAGGAGAAGGAAGAAGAGGCGGAGAGAATTATACTCAAAGGAATGTATACAAAGGAAAAAGAAACAACAACAGACCTCTTGCTGCTGACTAGACTGCATGAACATGAAGAAGGCACAAGTTTTAACAGAACAGGTCACTGCAAGATTACCTCAGTAAGGAACAACAACAACAACAACAACAACAACAACAACAACAACAACAACAACAACAACAACAACAACAAAATACAATAAAAGAAGAAGAAAAAAAAGAGGAAGAAGAAGAAGAACAAGGACATCAATATCATCATGTAAAACTCACGCACAAACCAACACACACACACACACACACACACACACACAGAGAGAGAGAGAGAGAGAGAGAGAGAGAGAGAGAGAGAGAGAGAGAGAGAGAGAGAGAGAGAGAGAGAGAGAGAGAGAGAGAGAGAGAGAGAGAGAGAGAGAGAGAAAAGGATCAATTGAGTATAAAAGACAGACTGAACAGATATTCTTGGTAAAATATATAAAAAAAAAGCAAGAGAGAGGGATGAAGAGGGAGAAAGCAAGAGAGGGAGAGTGACAAAATGAGAGGAAAAGAAGAAAATGAGTATAACATATTCTTGGTAAAATAAAAACAAAGAAACATACAACATATGAATTTGAAACAATTAAAAAAACAAGGGCAGAAGAATGGAGAGAGAGTAAGAGACAGTGAGAGAGTGAAAGTGACGGAAGGGGAGAGAAATGGGAAGATGAGGACAAAAAAGGAAAACTAGAAAAGAGAATGTTTAGTAAGAGGAAAAAAAAAGAACATACAATATACAAATCTAATTCAACATACAATAATTTCCATCTATATTTCACACCCAATAAAAAAAAAAGTTTAACACAGGAGAATGGAATAGCGGTTTAGAGATATGGCGAAAGAGGATTAAAAAAATACAGGATAAACTGGGATAGAAAAAGACTGACGGAAGGAAGGGAAAAAGAAAAAAAAAGTGAATATAAAAGAAGATGGAGACGAGAATAGAGGTTTAGAAAGGAAGAAAAAGAGGACAAGAAGAAAATAAAAAAAGGTATAAAAAACAAAAAGTTTAAACATCAAGCTCAATAAAAAAAAAATCAACAAAAGGAAAAAAGAAGAAAACAAAGCAAAATGAAAATAGAAAATGGAGACGAGGACTAAAAATAAATAAATAAATAAATAAATAAATAAATAAACTACAGGACAAACATCCTAACCTTACCTAATCCATCAGGGCGTGGTTCGAACGAGGCCGAACCAGAGGAGGACTAACCAGAGGAGGATGTGCTTGTGAGGGAGGGTGGTCACTGGAAGCCTCTGGGGGGAGGAAGATAAAAAAAAAAAAAATGTGCTGACGGTGGTGCGGGAATGCATTGAGCTGCCCTGGCCCTGCTGACACTAATTCCTTGCACCCAGAGAGACCCTTGTACACGGATCTGACTGGGGAGCACAACACACACACACACACACACACAGATAGATGGAGGGATAAGTGGGTAGACAGATAGGTAAACATATAGATAGATGGATGCGTGGATAGATAGCTAGTTAGATAGATAAATAGACACATAGAGAGACGCTTAGACAAATAGATAGACGAAAAAATAGATAGGTAGATAGATAAATAGATAGACAGAGAAAGAGAGATAGACAGACAGGTACATAAACAGTTGGACAGACGGAAAGATAGATATTTTATTTACCCCAAAATTTATCAATATCGTAAAAAAAAAAAAAAAAAATAAATAAATATATACATATATATATATATATATATATATATATATATATATATATATATATATATATATATATATATATATATATATATATATATATATATATATATATATATATATATATATATATATATATATATATATATATATATATATTGTATCATTAAAATGATATGTTAACCATCTATTATTTATTTATACAATATATTTTTGTTATCTGTGTTAAAGAAAATGTAAGTTGTGTTTTGTTGGAATGGGAGAAGTTTGGTACGCTTCTTTGTGGTGTTTTGTTTCACCCACTACCTGTGAACATGGTCGGCCTGGCGGGTTGTCTAAGCCGGCCCACCAATGTACTGTGGGTTGTTGTGTTGGGTGGTCCTCTGTGCTACAGGTTAGTTGTGTTTATTTATATACCTTGTGCTGTGAATTAGTATACTGTGGTGAAGATTACAAGCAAAGGATGTGTTTAGTAGCTAAGGTAATACAAGTGATATTATTGTTTGCCAGACGGAGAATGTAGGGACGCCCTGGACCTCATGTCGGTTGGTGTGTTGGTTGGTCCTCCGTGCTACAGGTTAGTTGTGTTTATTTACCCACCATGTGCTGTGATTAGTATATTTTGGTGAAGGTTACAAATAGAGGATGTATTAGTAAGATAGGGTAATGTACAAGGGATATATTGTTGCCAGACAGAGTTGTGAGGACGCCCTGGACTGGATGATAGTTGGGGTGACATGTCAGGTGTGCTACGGGGATTCGAAGAGCGTCAGTGTGGGCCACTGAAGTGAGTACATTATGGGAATTTATTGAGTATTATGAGTGATATACAAGTGAAGTTTGGTTGGATTTTGTATACTGATTGTTGCTTTATTTTTATATTTGGGATATGATTGTAACGGATGTCAGAATCTCTACATGAAGTGTTATTTTCTTGGTACCATTGTGAGGGATTGAACTGGGTGTACTATGATATGTGGATGTGTATTGATTAGCCCATGTTTGCAGGTCGAAACACTTCAAGCAATAAACACCTGTTACGATTTGTGGTTTATTACACATTTGGAATCCCCAACATATATATATATATATATATATATATATATATATATATATATATATATATATATATATATATATATATATATATATATATATATATATATATATATATATATATATATATATATATATATATATATATATATATATATATAAGACGAAACTAGTAATGAAATTAAAAAGCGCACACCTTCCCCCACCACACATACAGAGAAGTGACCTTTCATTTATAAAAAAAAAAACTATATTAACTTATTCATTGTGGAAGCGTTACACAACTCTCTCTCTCTCTCTCTCTCTCTCTCTCTCTCTCTCTCTCTCTCTCTCTCTCTCTCTCTCTCTCTCTCTCTCTCTCTCTCTCTCTCTCTCTCTCTCTCTCTCTCATTATCTTCACCCAGCCATAGTCACGTCAACTTCGTCAGCCTCGGGACACAAGACCGCTTCCTTTTCATCCGTTTCGTCAGTCAGTCATCTATTTTTACCTCTTGTTATCCTCTCTCTCTCTCTCTCTCTCTCTCTCTCTCTCTCTCTCTCTCTCTGTTTCCACGTGTTTATCCTGCTTCTCTCTCTCTCTCTCTCTCTCTCTCTCTCTCTCTCTCTCTCTCTCTCTCTCTCTCTCTCTCTCTCTCTGTTTCCACGTGTTTATCCTGCTTCTCTCTCTCTCTCTCTCTCTCTCTCTCTCTCTCTCTCTCTCTCTCTCTCTCTCTCTCTCTCTCTGGCGTAATCAAGCGAAACAGGTCAAATAATCGCCACCTTTGCTCTCAGACACATGAAGGGAGGGCGTGTAACTTTGCAGGATAACTCAAGAGGAATGAGAGGAGGAGGTGATACATATCGAGTCGTTTGTTTCATTCATGTGACGCTTTGTGATTTGTGATCCCCTTCCCAACGCTTCATCCTGCGCCAGATAAGAACTATTGTGTCACTTCCAAAGCCACCCAGCCACCCTCCCAGCCAGCTAAACTGTCAGCCACTCAGCCAAACAGTCAGCCAGTTAACCAGTCAGTCAGCCAGCCAGCCATACCCACCCAGTCAGCCATGCCCAGCCATTCAGCCATTAAGTCACCTAGAGCAGTCATATATCTAGCTAGCCAGTTAACACAATGAAAGACGAAAAGGGCAAAGGTTATGTAGACTGTTAGGCTTTTATCATTCAGAAACCAGAAAAAAAAAAAACAAGCAGAAATTTTTGTTGTTGAAAGGCAAGTCTCATCTCGTTCTGAAACAGTTGAGCAGAAAAGATCAGCTTGACCACAGGCTATCTCACTCAGAAGCAAGGGTAAACAGAAACCGTAATGAGTCGCCAGGGCATCATTTGGTTGAGAACGCGAGAAATAAGCGCGCAGATCCATCATTCTCCTTCTTACACAACCTAAACTGCCCATCATCCTATCCTTCTCTTCACCAACACGCTAACAGTACCTCAGAGCCAGCACGTTCACCTCCACAGTGCTTGTATTATCCCGGCGCAGTGACAGCAACAGTTCAAAGCACCACAGTACTAGTACAATCATGACACGAGTGAGGCAAGCTTATGTACTTAACCAGGAAGTAGGTTAAGTTGTTCCTATATTACGTGATAACCAGTAACGCGAGCTTGCACACAAAAGTAAGAAGTAACTAAGCTTCTTCCAGACACCACAATAACACTTTACATTTTCTGGATCCAGCAATGGCCAATAACAACAGAGTTTATGCATCAAATCAGGAAGTTGGTCAAATTATTGCTAGAGTAAGTAATAAACAGTAGCAACACAACAGTAATACAAGCTTAGCCACTTGACCAACAAGTAAATAAGCTTATTCCAGACACAAAAATAACCCTGTACCAAACCCTGGACCAAATAAAAAGAACAGTAACACAAGTACTTCCATTTTCAAGATGCAATGTGAAAAACAGTAGCAACACAACAGTAATAGGAGAGAGAGAGAGAGAGAGAGAGAGAGAGAGAGAGAGAGAGAGAGAGAGAGAGAGAGAGAGAGAGAGAGAGAGAGAGAGAGAGAGAGAGAGAGAGAGAGAGAACTGCACTAAAACTCCATAAACTTCTTCAGGAAAAAAGAAAAACTGAAAAAAAAGCGAATACAACAGGGAAAATTAATCGTAATTTATGCCTCTCTCTCTCTCTCTCTCTCTCTCTCTCTCTCTCTCTCTCTCTCTCTCTCTCTCTCTCTCTCTCTATGTCGTTCCATTTCAATAAGATCCTGTTACGTTAGACACACACACACACACACACACACACACACACACACACACACACATTTCCTGTTTTTAGCTGATAATTATATACAAGTTGAGATAATACTGATATGGATGCTGAGAGAGAGAGAGAGAGAGAGAGAGAGAGAGAGAGAGAGAGAGAGAGAGAGAGAGAGAGAGAGAGAGAGAGAGAGAGAGAGAGAGAGAGAGAGAGAGAGAGAGAGAGAGATGCTTCACACACACACACACACACACACACACACAGTCGATAACTGAGGAAAAATCGTTAAAATATTTCATTCCTGAAGATTCAGCTAGCGAGAAGATAAACAAACAAACAAACATACATACAGACAGACAGACAGACAGACAGTAGATGGGAGTAGATGGGCCGTTGCTCTGTGACCCACAGTGAAGGCTTGCAATACACATACCACTGTCTTGCTTACAATGTAGTGTGCTACTGTAATACTTATTTATTAAGGCATCTTTGTTCCATTGTGTAAGATGTGACTGATGTAGTAGTAGTAGTAGTAGTAGTAGTAGTAGTAGTAGTAGTAGCAGTAGTAGTGGTAGTAGTAGTAGTAGTAGTAGTAGTAGTAGTGGCAGTAGTAGTAGTAGTAGTAGTAGTAGTAGCATTAGTAGTAGTAGTAGTAGTAGTAGTAGTAGTAGTGGTAGTAGCAGTAGTAGTGGTAGTAGCAGTAGTAGTAGTAATAGCAGTAGTAGTAGTAGTACTGCTACTACTACTACTAGTAGTAGTAGTAGTAGTAGTAGTAGTAGTAGTAGTAGTAGTAGTAGTAGTAGTAGTAGTAGTAGCAGTAGTACCAAGAGCAATAGTTAAATTTCTTCAGTCACCCCTGAAAGCCAATTAAAAGTCTACGGTGTTAGCGTGTCATATTTCACGTACTCCTACGGTTAATATCAGGGGGTAATATTGTGAGTGGCAAAATATTAGCTTGTAGAGAAGGATAGATTGGGCTACGAACACTAAGGAACACAAAGGCAGAACAACAAAGAACACAAGGGTTGGTGCAGGAAGGCATCAAGTCTATACGTGGCAATCCCTGTACAAAACACACTTGTCTGTTTGCACCACCCTTTTAAAAGCTTCCCATTAACTCTGCACTTACAGCCCGAATAGTAGTACCTGTTCTTGGATTTTACTTATTCAGATCTTTCCTTTTTTCCCTAACGTCCTTTTTCCACTCGTGTTTCCCCTCATTATCTCCCCCTCACCCCCTCACGTTCTGGCCGCCCCTCCCCTCGCCCACCCTCCCTCTGTCCCTTTCTCCCAGTACTAAAAATTGCGTCAACTCTCGTCTGCTTCTTTGTTTCTCCCTTTTTTTATCCATTAGTTATACCAAATGTTCTCGGGAAAATGGAACTGGAGGAGGAGGAGGAGGAGGAGGAGGAGGAGGAGGAGGAGGAGGAGGAGGACACATGGAGGAGGAGGAGGACAGAAGAGGAGGAGGAGGAGGAGGAGAATTTTGTGAGGCAGAAGTAAGCCAAAGATGATGTGTCCATTAATTTTGTTTTCGATTCTTTTGCTGCTCTTTGTTTTCCTGTTGTGTGTGTGTGTGTGTGTGTGTGTGTGTGTGTGTGTGTGTGTGTGTGTGTGTGTGTGTGTGTGTGTGTGTGTGCCTCCCCCTCCACGTAGCGCTTGCATCTTTTACACACTGGACAAGTCTCCAGGCGGCGACAGGAAACTGGGTCTTTCTTCCTTTATTTTTGTCGTTTCCACAACCCTTCCCTCTCTTTTGCCTCACTCGCCCAATGCTGCAGAACGAAGGGATGGATAAAAGGCATACCAGACTTTTCTATATACATGAAAACAAAACAAAAAACAGCTGTTGCTCCAAAATATGATGAATAAACGGTAGTATACTGAAAAAAAAGTTTGAGTATGTAAACTTTTTCTTTACTTCCCTAATACTGCAGAATGAATGGTTCAATAAAAATAGATAAAGCTAGAATAGACAACACTATACACATGATACAAAAAATAACAGCTGAGTCTCTAAATATGATTAATACAAAAGAACACACACAAAAAAAGTAATTGCAAATATGAAATGTCTTCCGTAGAACAATTTGATCTTTTCAGTCTCGTTATCATATGTTGTTGTGTAGATCATTAATTTTTCGTCGACTTTTCTTATCGGATGATGAAATTCGTGCAAGTGAAAAATGAAATAATGACATGACTAGGAAGGGAAGGGTGATATAATGAAATTTCCTGCCTCAAACTTTCCTTGTCCACTTGTGTCTTGAAATGTGATGGTTTGTGCTTGGGTACGTCTCTCTCTCTCTCTCTCTCTCTCTCTCTCTCTCTCTCTCTCTCTCTCTCTCTCTCTCTCTCTCTCTCTCTCTCTCTCTCTCTCTCTCTCTCTCCATCAGTTCTTCCTTTCTCCATCCATCCATCCTTCCCTTTCCCTCCTATACATTACTCCCTCCCTCTATCATTTCCCTCCATCATTCCTTCCTCCCTTTCTTCTCTCCCTTTCTTTCTAGCTCTTCTTCGTCCTCCATCCATTCCTTCTTTCTCTGTCTTTCCATTCATACTCTTCCTCCCAATTTTCCCTCTTCCTTTCCTCTTCTTCCTTTTCTCCATGCATTCCTCCTCCCTCTATCCATTCCTCTTACTCTTATCTTTCCTTCCTTTTCTCCTCTTCCTTTTCTCCCATCCATTCATCCTCCCCCTTCTCCCCTCTCCCTTCATCCATTCCTCCTCCTCTTCTCCCCTCTCCCTTCATCCATTCCTCCTCCTCTTATCCTTCTCTCCTTTTTCTTCTCTTTCTTTTATCCCATTTATTCCTCCTGCCCCTATCCATTTCTCCTCCTCCCTTTCTCCTCTCCCTTCTTCTTCCTTCTGTCGCTCCCTCTCCTACTCCTCTCTCCTCCCTCCCTCTACCAGGAGACGTCAATATATCAGTGAGGTCTTTGGCGTTGTGTTATCTCTGTCGCTGGTGTGGCCAATTCCTCATCAGTTCCCATGATTGCCGCCTCTCCGTGGTACTGCGTGGGTGTGGAAGGGTGTGGAGTGGATGGGTGGATGTGTGTGTTAAGGGATATGTGGTTTCGTAGGTGGGCGGGTGAGTGTTGGATGGGTCGGTGTAGGTGGGTTTGTGGGTGAGTGGGTGGGTGTGTGTGTGCATAAGTGTGTTAATGAGGTAATGGTGATTTTCCGTAGTTAATGGTAGGTTGTTTTGTTGTATATTTTGTGCTTGTTATCTTAACTATTATTTTCTTTGTGTTTGTTTGTTTATTGTTCGTTTGTAAGAGTAACTTATGTCTGTAAACAAAAATAACGTTAAGGCATCATCATTATCATCATCAATAATAACACAACAACAACAACAACAACAACAACAACAACAACAACAACACTTACGACCACCATCACCAACGACAACAACAACAACATTTAGCCCACCCCAAGCCTTCGTTGCCTCCCCTCATAGCTTCCCTCACCCAAACCTCCACAAACACAACCCCCTCTTCCCCCTTCACCCTTCTCTCCTTCCCTTTCCCCCTTCCAGTTGTTAGGTTTGGTAGTGTAAGCTTAGGTTAGGTTACGATAGGTTAGGTTAGGTCAAATTAACTTAGGTTAGGATATTAAGTTAGGTTAAGTTAGCTTAGGTTAGGTTTGGTTAGGTTCCGATACGTTTGGTTAGTTCATGTTATGCTAGGTTAGGTTTGGTTAAGTTTGGATATGTTAGGTTAGGTTAGGTTAGGTTAGGTATCAGGTTGTCAGTCTTTTGTCTAGTTCTTTCCTGAGCTGTTATTTTATTTTATTTTTTTGTTTAGTTTTGTTAAGGTAGTTTGCGGAGAAAGAGGAATGAGAGGAGAAACATGAATACGAGAAGAAAAGGAACAATAGGAGAAAGAGGAGTAGTAGTGTGTGTGTGTGTGTGTGTGTGTGTGTGTGTGTGTGTGTGTGTGTGTGTGTGTGTGTGTGTGTGTGTGTGTGTGTGTGTGTGTGTGTGTTACTGGAATTTGTCTGTCAAAGAAATGTGAGTGTTTAATTACTGATCACCAGAAACTTTATACATTAATAACATCGTTTCATTACTAATTATTATTGTTATTTAATTTAGTTACCTGTCACTTTGCAACACACACACACACACACACACACACACACACACACACACACTGACATAACAGTGACGAGACATAATGAGCCTTTCCTCACTACAGACCATCCGATAACCGAGAGAGAGAGAGAGAGAGAGAGAGAGAGAGAGAGAGAGAGAGAGAGAGAGAGAGAGAGACCCTTCCATGGTACATCCTCTAGCAACTGTCCCCTATCTCTCTCTCTCTCTCTCTCTCTCTCTCTCTCTCTCTCTCTCTCTCTCTCTCTCTCTCTGGCGGCGGTTCATATTTCAAAGGTAATGGCTCCGTTCGGCAGCTTCTATCCGCACTGCAACATTCATTCTCTCTGGCAAGAATTGGGTTCGGAGCGCCTTGGTTTGATGAGATGGCGGGCCTTCGTGTGGTGTGGTGTGGTGTGGTGTGGTGTGGTGCGGTGTTGTCTTGTACAATGTCTTGTCTTGTTTTGTCTGGTCTTGTTTGGCCTTGTTTTGTTTTGTTTGGTCTGGTGTGGCTTGGTCTGTCGCGGCGCCTTCTTTAGTCTTCTTGTCTGTTGTGGTCTTTCCTGGTCTTATATGGTATGTGCTTGTTTTTGTCTTAGTTTGTTTTGTCTTGTTTTCTTTTGTTTCTGGTATGGTGTGGTGTGGTGTGGTGTGGTGTGGTGTGGTATAGTTTTGGCGTTGCTCCTCTTTTGGTCTCCTTGCGCAGTTAATGATAGCGGTAAATTAAGCCGGTCTGATGCCTCGTCAATGATCTGTTGATAATGGGAATGCGTGTGATATTAAGTGCTTCTCAATAATGGATGTAAAAATAACAATAGTTTCATTGTGCAACTTTGGGGTCCGGACATTACAGAAGCAGAATGTAAATGAATAAATGATAATGCTCAGTAAGTGGGTCTTAAATAATTATAAGCTCATAAGCTGACTAGGCGTTGGTTAATAAAAAGTTTAATTCGTCTAAAAACGCCGTTATTTGGTTCAAAGCCGCGTTACTCCGCTCACAACAGCTGTACCCGGCTCAGAGGAGAGGTACTCGGCTCACAACAGCGGAATTTGGCTCACAGCAGTCTTTTTTTTTTTGTGATGGAGATTTGGTTCTGAGGGGAGGAATTTGGCTCACAACAACAGTAATTGCCTCAGAGGGGAGGAACACGGCTCGCAACAGCTGAAACTGGCTCACTACTGCGGTACTTGGCTCATAATAAGTTTTCATCTTAACATTACCTTTTATTTTTTCATACAACAGAGCTTTTTTTTTCAGCTAAGTAAGAAATTCAACTTAACACGAGTAAAGATTGTAGATAATTCAACAGGAACGTTATCTCTACATCACAATAAGGAAACGAAGAATCTTTTTTTTTTTACTCAATACGAATAAGAATTGTATATAATTTCCAGCAACACTATTTTACTTCATAATAAGGTAAAAAAAAAAAAAAAAAAGACGCGATTTCCACCCCACTGCTTATCAGGTCCAGGAATCGCACGCAGGTCCCTTATCCCCACGTGTCCACCTCACCTGGGAACACCTGTCCGGCCTGCCCCCTTTTTCACCTGCTCCCCGCCCCACGTGGCCTGATGGACCGGTTAATTAGCGTAAATGGGCGTGTTTGTGTTCCACCGTGGGGGAGGGAATGTTTTGTTTGTTTGTTTGTCAGTGTGTGTGTGTGTGTGTGTGTGTGTGTGTGTGTGTGTGTGTTACAGTCAAGAAATAAAGTAAGAGATTATGTACTAGTTTGTAATTCTCTCTCTCTCTCTCTCTCTCTCTCTCTCTCTCTCTCTCTCTCTCTCTCTCTCTCTCTCTCTCTCTCTCTCTCTCTCTCTCTCCCTTCGGTCTCTTTCCTTCCTTTCTACGCCCATTTTCTTTTCTTCCTTCTTTCCTTCCCACGTCTTCGTGTATGTGTGTGTGTGTGTGTGTGTGTGTGTGTGTGTGTGTGTGTGTGTGTGTGTGTGTGTGTGATCCTATGTACGTCTATTTATGGTGTGAAAGGATTGATGACTGTGTGCTGTAATTATGAGATTTATCAAGATGAGAGAGGTAGGTGGTGATGGCAGAGAGAGAGAGAGAGAGAGAGAGAGAGAGAGAGAGAGAGAGAGAGAGAGAGAGAGAGAGAGAGAGAGAGAGAGAGAGAGAGAGACTTTGATTTAGTAAGGCGCGAGACCGGATCTTCCCCAGTGATAGTGAGACGGACACCTAACAAGATAGGAGGGACGGCCATTAGCGGCGGCGCCCACGACTTGAGGATGGTCTCTGACGGGGGGCGAGTGGGGGGCGTGGGGGGGCGAGGTCAGCACCGCAAGGAGAGTCATCGCTATCACACACACCACGCCACGATCTCTGTTATGAACCCCGTCCCCCCACGCCCCCCCCCACGCCTCCCCACGACCCAAAGTCCACCCCACCTACGCCAGCGCCCCAGTTACTGCTGACGGAGGGGGAGCAAGAGGAGGAGGTGGTTTAAATTTCGTGGTTTTGGTTTAGTGAATGGAGTACGAGAGAGAGAGAGAGAGAGAGAGAGAGAGAGAGAGAGAGAGAGAGAGAGAGAGAGAGAGAGAGAGATAACTTGTTTTGAAATATACCACCACCACCACCACCACCACCACCACCACCACCTCCTCCTCCTCCTCCTCCTCCTCCCCCCTCCTCCATCACACCTGGCAGGAGGAACAGGTGGCAAGGTATTATCCACTAACATCATCCACCCACCTCCCCGCTCCTAACCCCCCCCCCCCAGCATACATAAACAGCTCAAATTCAACCCTTTAGTTCCTCTCCTTGTCTCCCTTCATCCTCCCTTTGTCTCGACCCTCAAGCCTTTAGACACGAGCATAGAGCATTCACACACACCGGGAATTCTTTATGTGGGTTGATGAACGGGTTTTCGATAACAAGAGAGGGTGTTTTGATGCCGTGTGTGGTGTTGTGGTGTGCGTGGTGTGGTGTTTGGTGGTGTCTGGTGTCTTGAAGCGAGATAAATTTAAAACATGACTAGCGAGGTTAGATGAGGAAAATTGAGGGCTCTCTCTCTCTCTCTCTCTCTCTCTCTCTCTCTCTCTCTCTCTCTCTCTCTCTCTCTCTCTCTTCTCTCTCTCAGATATTAACTCCTAAAAAGAATCATTGAATTAAGCTGAAAGAGTTATTTTAAGGTCAAAGGAAGAGTGTGAGGTCAGGTCAGGATTAAGCAGGGTCAGCGAGGGTCAGGCAGGGTCAGGGACAGGTCAGTTTGGAACGTTAACAGACAGGGTTGGGTTTATTTGAGTCAAGTTTTCTACGTTTGAAGTTTTCGGTGTTTAAAACTTGTTTGTTTATTTTTGTTTTGTTTGTTTTGGTGTGTGTGTGTGTGTGTGTGTGTGTGTGTGTGTGTGTGTGTGTGTGTGTGTGTGTGTGTGTGTGTGTGTGTGTGTGTGTGTGTGTGTGTGTGTGGTTATTGTTGTTGTTATTGTTGTTTGTTTGCTTGCTTGCTTTTTCTTCTTCCCTGCTCTGCTCTGGTGATAAGGGAGGACCACCACCATCACCACCCACCACCCACGAGCCTTCCTTTCCTGTGTGTGTGTGTGTGTGTGTGTGTGTCGCTTCGCTAACACGACTCGTAAACACTCGGCAGCAACGCGTGTTTGGCTGTCAAGATTCTAAGGACCATCTTGAGAAGTTTTTTGCCACTCCTTCACTATTAATGAGAGTGGGTAAAAAAAAAAAACGCCTCTGAGCTTACACGAGTATTTAAGGATATTTTTACGGTTCTAGTGACTGATTAACGGCATTTTTATATTACTAACAGGTGGAAACTGTCTAGAGAACCCGCCAAATCATGTCTGTGACCTTGGAAAATGGTCGGGGTGGGAGAGCAAAGCCTATCGGAATACAACTCTGACACTAAACAGGGCGACTCAAGTACTGCAGTATGCTGGTGGTGGTGGTGGTGGTGGTGGTGGTGGTGGTGGTAGCTGTTGCCTCACCCATAATAAAAAAAAAAAAAATAAGACAAAAAAGACTGAATAAAGTTAAGAAGGGGAAAAATTAAACAAGAAAAAGAAAATCTCTGGTACAGTAAAGCAATAAGCCTGCCTGCCTCCCCCCCCCCCCTCTCTCTCTCTCTCTCTCTCTCTCTCTCCTCTCTCCCCCACGAACTTTCGGCCCCCCCCAAGTCTCCTGAGGAATGATAAGGATGCTGGCGAAGGGAATGATTACGGAAGAAAGAAAAGACGATGATAATGAAGACAAACAGAAAATGAAAAAAAAAAGTGAAGAGAGAGAGAGAGAGAGAGAGAGAGAGAGGGACAGTAATAATCTCCACCACCCTCGTTAATGACCCTGCTAATCCCCCCCTCCCCCCCTCCGCTCCTCTCCTTAATCCACCACCACCACCACCACCACCTCATTGTTACCAGGTCCAGTACTCAGAAACGGTTTATTCTCTCAGCAAGACAATTTTCGAAGCCCACAGAGATGATTAGCCTGGTTCTCAAGGGTGTTTCTCCTATTAATAACATAGAAAGCTGATCAGTCTGCCACCAGAACCGTAAAATTACCTTTAAATTAGTGTCGCTTCAACTACAGCCTTTTAAATGTAGTGAAAGTTCAGAACAGACTTTCAGGATACGGTGTTTAGTCGCCCATTGATCAGACAACCAGCTTTTGTAACCATGATATCTGCCTAAGCCGCCCTGACACAGCTGACGGAACGCTGGTCGGTCACACGCACTGCCTCAACACCGGAGAAATTTGCAGGCAGGCAGGCAGGCAGGCAGGCAGGGGGTGAGTGGAGCAGTGTGGCCTCATCTTGACGTAACAACAGGCAGTGAAGGATAAGCGGAAAAGCGTTTTGGTATTTGCAAGTTGTAATGCTTGTGTTGTGGTTATTGATGTTACTGGTGGTGGGGGAGGGGGGGAGGTAATGCGCGCACGCACACACACACACACACACACACAACACCGTCACTTCCACTACCAGTAACATCATAAGCAACACAAGACGCTTAACACCACCACCACCACCGCCGCCGCCAGAGCTTAAATGAGGTGCCTTTAAAACAACTGAATGAGTTTAGCACTGTCTGAAGTGGCAGCAGGAACCAGGATGTGAGAGAAGGATGGGAACCCGCTCACCTCTCACTCCCCCCTCTCCCAGCCCTCCCAGCGCCCTCCCAGGTGAACAGGTAAGACAAGGTGACTGACACATCTCTGAGCCTGTAAATCTTGAAAACCAATATAATCTCATTAGCCTTTCAGGCATTTTACTTATTTATTTATTTATTTTTTTACAGTAATCTATAAATTTGAAACGCATTTATTTTTTTGTATCATTCTCTTAAAGACAAAAAATTCTTATCCTCCCGTTTTCTTTTTCAAGGTAAACTTTTTTTCTTTATCTTCTAATTGATTTTTTTTTTTCCAGAGAGGGAGGGAGAAACTGTGCACCTCCTGCCTTAGACTCGTCACCATTGAGATAGGAATCTCAATGCTCGTCACCCTTGCTGGCCACCTTCCTCCCCCGGTGTGCTCCTCTCTCTCTCTCTCTCTCTCTCTCTCTCTCTCTCTCTCTCTCTCTCTCTCTCTCTCTCTCTCTCTCTCTTAGGACCATGTTCCAAAACACTGCGCCGCATCACCACTTTCAGAAGTCTGTGGTTGAGGCTACACAAACTTTTAATGGTGTTTTTACAGTTGTAGTGGCAGATTAACAAGATTTCTTTATTATTAACAAACGGAATGGTCTTGAGAACCAGGCTAATTATCTGTGTGGCCTTGGAAAACAGTCGTGGTGAGAGCGTCCACCATCACCACCACCACCACCACCAGTTCACGTGTCCTGCCCCACAGTTAATTAATCCCAGCATCACGTGGCATTCTAAGCAACACTGATAACTCTTCCTCGAGGTCCCTGCCGTGCGTGTGTGTGTGTGTGTGTGTGTGTGTGTGTGTGTGTGTGTGTGTGTGGGCGGAGAGGTAGTAAGGTACAGACAGAAGCGAGAGAGGAAGGGACGTCTTAAACACACACACACACACACACACACACACACACACACACACACACACACACACATACACAGGTGCAGACAACAGCCGGGCGTCTCCTTGTTACAGGCAATACAAGACAGTAATGGCCCACTTTTGCTAATAAAACGGCAGCTGAGTGCACACCTGACTGCCGCACCTGAGGGCACATGTGGGGACAGTCTTCAGGGCCACACCTGAAGGACACACCTGAGGTACACCTGCTCTTGTGCAATCTGTCACCTTTCCACTGATCTGCTGCATAACAGTGCCACCCTCTAGGTACAAAGGCAGGCCACAAGACATGCTAAGCGGGTCTCAGCCTGAGGTGATCGCGGCCCTGGTGGCCTACACGGTCACATGGGAGTGTTCGTTAGCGTACTAACCCTGACGCGGCGCCGAGGTGGAGCGCTTTTGGCTACGGGAAGACGTCCACTTGGTTGTGCTTCGCCTTCCATCAGTAACATAATTTTATCAGTGAAGTACAAACAGAAAACGAATTTAGATATTTGTTTGGTGCCGATCTGTCATTCCTCTATTCGTCTATTGCTCTCTGAGTCGTAAATATAATTAGTGTTGACTCCTTTCATTAACACACTTCTATGAGCCTAGTTATACAAGCTACATCACTTGAGCAAAACTGAGTAAGCTGCTACATAATAAACAATCAAACAACAACAAAAGTATGTCTGGTGAAGGACAAACAGGAAAATAAACCTTGCACTTCAGCCTTTCATCTCATAAACAAGATACATGTGAACTCTTTCAGCGCCATATTTCAAAGACCCTTATTATGGCTCCTACAGTGTGACAGGGAAAATGTATACGTACAAGCGATCTTATTTGCGTAGACTCAGTAAGCTTGCTACACTGTGAACAGGGAAACATTATTTTGTCCGCGGAAGTGGAAACGATAAACTTAAGTATCTGTTTGGCATAGCTTCACCACCGGAGCCTTCTGAGCCAGGAACAAGATTACTGGGGGTTCTTTCTTCACCCTAATTATGCTCTCAAAAATGTAGGAAAAAAAAATGCAACCTAACTCATTGCCGCAGACTGAGTTATCTTAACACACCACGAATAAATAAACAACACAGCAATGTATGCCCAGCGGAGGACACACAGATAAATAAACTTTGAGCATTTGTTTGATAGAGACTCTAAGCCTTTCCAGTCACAAACAAGGCAAGTGTGGGATTCTTCAGCATCACCGTTGTAATTATAAAGCTTTGTCATGCCTCCACAACAGTACAACAACGATTCACTAAACTTGTTACACTATAAGGAAATAAACCTCTCTTACCGAACAATAGATATTTTTTAAACACTCAATTTTATTTTTATTTTTATATAATAGGGTTCAAAGTCAAGGCCAGCAAAAATAATAATAATAATAATAATAATAATAATAATAATAATAATAATAATAATAATAATAATAATAATAAAGGCTCACTGAGAATGCCACTCACCAAATTGACAAGAAAAGTTATCGAAAATTATAATAAAAATCATCTTATGTCTGCCGCGATTGGTAAACAAACAAATAAATAAATAAATAAACAAATAAAAACACAACAAGATTTGAATGTTGTGTAGTATCACTCTTTGCCCATAATCCAGTTACTGTGCTCACTCGTATTGTATTCCACTAGTACTACATCCACTAACAACAATGATACTAACTGTTATAGCTTCATTTCCATCTATACTCAACTTCCTCTGCCTCTGTTACGATTTCCATCCTTAGGGTCACTAGAAACACCAACACGGCTGCCCGGACGGTCTTCACGCCCCAGCCAGCCTTGCCTACCCCTTAAATAAAGTCAAAACAACAGCATTGGATTTGAATCAAGCGTACACACAATGCACAGCTTCTGGTGGACCAATGAACACGGCCCTAACACTTCAATGAAAACGAGACATGCCCGACACTTACCGCCACAATTAAGACACACTCACTTAACTGTTAAGTGAGTGTGAGTTAAAGTGTTAAGTTAAAGTGTTAAGTGTTAAGTTAAGACTTCAGGGCCACACACAGTTAAGGGCTTCAGTTTAGGGGCACACTTCAGGGACATACCTCGCCGTCAGTCTTACCTACAGAGAGAAAGGAAGAGATATAATTAGCGAGTGTGGATGGAACGGGAAACGAGTCTTGAATGTTACCCTGTGTGTGTGTGTGTGTGTGTGTGTGTGTGTGTGCGCGCTGTCCCCTCACTCTCTCTTTCCCTTTCCACCTAACTCTTCACAAAATGGCAGCTGTGCGTGGTAGTAAAATGGTGAGCGGCTCTCTCTCTCTCTCTCTCTCTCTGACTTACGCATCCCAGTCCTTCACTATTATCTCCATGCGGACAATCCACTATTAAAACTACATATTTAGAAACCTCCAGTTAGCCAATTAGAGCAATACTACTCGTGCTTTCCCCCAAATCTCCCACAATCATTTGCTAAAGTTATGCAGAAAATATTATAACGTAAAAAAGTATGTACGGTTTAAGGTGGGAAGGAAGGACAGAATACATACCATTAAATTACCAAATGCACTTGTATTAACAACATCTAGTCTTCATAATGGCTGAAGTTACCTCATCTCCGTGCTCCAAGAAACATGATGCTCTCTCTCTCTCTCTCTCTCTCTCTCTCTCTCTCTCTCTCTCTCTCTCTCTCTCTCTCTCTCTCTCTCTCTCTCTCTCTCTCTCTCTCTCTCCACACAACAGTAACCAGTCTCCCCCCGAAAAAAGGTGGAGGCACATGACCAGTGAAACTATTCCCAGCGAGGCTCCATCACATGAGAAATTGTCAACACACAAGCACTGCAGCTTTACACGAGTGAGAAGGAAACCAAAAGCACGATTGCAGCAGAGGCGCTCTTCATACATATACATACGCGTTGAGTGCTCATTGGCAGCGGCACCAGCATCACCAAGACTTGTGAGCACACCTGGCGCTTCTCTAAAATTGAGCATCCAAGAATTATCAACATTACTTCAGATTATTTTGTAGACGAGCGCAGCAGTTCCCAGCCACAGTTCATCAATACACTGCAAACCAAGGAATCGTTATTGACCTGCCTATGACCTACACACACTGGCGCTTCTCTAAAACCGGACATTCACCGATCATGAATATTACCCACTCTTCAGATTGTGTTGTAACCGAGCACATCATTTCCCAGCCGCAGCTCATGGATACAGTGAAGGTCCAAGGAGAGGGAGTTTTCAATGCACTTCTCGTGATAATTTTGGACTTGCCTTTGAAGTGTTTTCTCTAGGGTCTGGTGACTTTAGTGAGCTTTTCTTTGCCAGTTCTTGTTGTCCTTGGCCAGAACCATTTTTAAGTCTTTTATCTCTGCCGGTTCCCCTGTCACCTGTCTTCTAAGGAACTGGTTCTCAGAGTGGTGAATGACTCAGTAATCAGGTTGTTAGTGCCGAACTTTAAAAGATTGGGCAAATTTATGGGTGGGGATGATAGGTGAAAATAGGTAAGCTTAAAATTAGGACCGCCACGAGTAGGCCCGATGACCTCTTTTTTCTTTACGATTTTATGGAAAACATGATAGAATATAAACTTTTTTTTTATACTGGACCATATTACCATTTCGAATCGAGTCACATTGGGTTATTCTGTCCAAGGTTCTTCACAGCACTCCGAAGAACACCATCAAAAATGAAAAGTTCAGTAGGTTCTTTGTTAAATCATGTTATAATTTTGAGTCACATTGATTTTATATTCATTTGTACATCAGCCCGTGTGTGTGTGTGTGTGTGTGTTTGTGTGTGTGTGTGTGTGTGTGTGTGTGTGTGTGTGTGTGTGTGTGTGTGTGTGTGTGTGTGTGTGTGCGCGCGCGCGTCAACAATTGTTCTCGTGTATTTATTTAAGCAAGCTTTCATTACATTGGAATAACAGGATTAATAACAATCATCGAGAACACAAAAAGTCGCGTCATTTGAAAACAATGCACCGTAAAAAAAAAAAAGGTCATAACTCCTTTATAACAAAAATTTAAAAAAAACGCTTAAACATTTTTGATAGCTGTACAATTCAATTACCAATGAGCTTTTTTTTTTTTCCTTCATGCAGTGGGAGGGCAGCAATTAATATAAACGAGATCAAAGGAAAAGACCAGACTTTCCTGATCCACTGAAGAACGGAATGTTAAGAGAAAGATTCTTTCCTTATGATTCATGTAAATGTTGAGCTGCAAGATTGTTAAGTTAGTAGATTTGTTAAAAGAAATACACACACGCATGACACTACACTTATTTTTAACGATCTGTAAGGACAAGGTCACATTGTTTTCTGGTCACTGAAGGACGGAAGGTTAAGAGAAACATTTTCTTCCTTATGATACCTGGAAATTCTGAGCTGCAGGAAAGTGAAGTTAGTGGATTTCTTAAAACACACACACACACACACACACACACACACACACACACACACACATGACAGTATACGTATAATGATCTCTAAGGTTATAGTAAATCTGATAATTACTGAAAACTGTATCCTGACAATGCGCAATTCTGATTTATTTTCACTAGTTATTAACCTCTCTCTCTCTCTCTCTCTCTCTCTCTCTCTCTCTCTCTGCCGTTAGAGAATACGATGGTTTGCATTTTCCAGAATAAAATCATTCTCCTGCAGGTTGCCGGTTCAGCCACACCATTTTAGGCGGGTGCTGACTTCGCTATCCACTCCGCCCACCCCCCCCCACTCCACTCCGCTCCACTACATCCACCACACAGCAGCCACACACCCGCCACACACCTGCCACACATCCACATAAATGAATTACGTGGAAATAGTGACATCACGTCTCTCGCACAGGTTATTCTCTATTCTTTCCAGACTAATACTCATCAGAATGTTCTCTTCTCCCACAGCTCAGCAGAGCGGTATCCTGTCACCTGCAGCCAGCCACGCACTTAAGGCCAATGATCAGAAACCCTGGGATCCTTCACTTAAACCTTGGTAATCATTAGGCATCTCAGTGAATGGGGAATACGCGGTAATGAGAGGTGGGTCTTTCACAAGCTCTCCTTTGCTCACTTCTTTCTCATCAGCTGCCCACTCACGCGTGTCTCATTGATGCTTTTTGAACTGAATTGTTGCAAGGATGATTAACGTCATGTTGAAGCGGTTACACAGCTAAGTGGCTAACTGTCTGGGATGTTGCTCGTGGCACTGGTGACCTGGCTTGCGACTTCAAAGTGTTTCGCGATCAGGAAAATGTTGGGAACCACTGCCTTAATCTCTAACTGCCTGGCGGTCTGACTTTCTGACTAAATATCTTGCTGACAGTTAAGATGGCTGGTTGGCAATGGTTGGATGACTGGTTGACTGAATGACTGGGCCCATTGTCCGGGTGGTTGGCTGGCTCCTTCACTCCAGGTCTCTCCATCTATCTGTCTGTCTGTCCGGCTGGCTGTCTGGCTGGCTGTCTGTTTAGCCGCCTCCCAGCCTACCTGTTTGCTCCCAGTCATGCTCAGTGTTTGACTTGCCTGCAGATTTTTTTTTTTCTCTAGTATCATTAAAGCAGATGAGACTGCCTGGAATGCAAAAATGTATACTATTTAAAATATGAAGTGGTAATTAGTGCAATTTATCACCGCAAGAGCAAGCATCGCCGAGAGTGCCATCAGGAGAAACTATTCGCGTTCACAAAATTCCGATAAATATTCTGACTTGTATAAATATTCAGCTCTTTAACTTCTAATGACTTTATTTCCACTTTTTCTTTTCCTTCGTTTACTATTGCGCTACACATAAGGTACTGAGATACGTCCCTTTTTTCTTTATTTATTTTTTCTCTTTTTTTTTTTTCCAGTGTATCGGCACAAACAGTGTTAGCGTTATCTAACGTAATCTAAGCAAATCCATTT
The DNA here is from genome assembly GCF_035594125.1 of Scylla paramamosain. NCBI lineage: Eukaryota > Metazoa > Arthropoda > Malacostraca > Decapoda > Portunidae > Scylla > Scylla paramamosain. Next base: position 400,550 of record NW_026973674.1, on the reverse strand, counting down.
GTAAACCTTACCCTTTCGATGAATTATAACGAAGTACAATAACTCCGAACGAAAGAAAAAAAAAATCAAGCAATAATTTTCACGAAATATACACTTGGTAATTGCAGAAAAAAAAAGTCAACTATTTAGACCCTCTAACTCTACACACACATCATTAAACTTAACGAGAAAACGTGTCCAGATAAATAAATAAATGCATACTTTAGCCCAAAAAAACTAATAAAATACCTAACTAAATAAAGGGAAGCAAGCAGCGAGGCAGGGGGCCATCAGGCAAGGTATGGAGGGCGGCTCTCTCTCCGTCAGACTGGTAATGGTCGCTCCCTGCGGCCACACGACCCCTGCGTGACACACATATTTGAACAGACTTACCCTTTGTTGTGACTCGCTGTCTGTCACCTTTTTTCTTTCCCCTTCTCCTCTTCCTTCTCTTGCACAAGCTCCTCTTCGTCCTCTCCTCCTCCTCTTTCTCTTCCTTTAATACTTATTCCTCCTCCTCTTTCGCCTAGTCCTCGTCCTTGTCCTCGTTTTCTTCTTCTTCTTCCTCATCCATCTCCTCCTCTAATACCACTTAGTCTTCTTCCTTCTCTCTGCTCTTCCTCCTCCTCTTTTTCCACTACCACCTCTCTTCTTCATTCCTTCCATCATCCCTTCATCCTCTTTCCCCGACATTTCTTCCTCCTCCTTCTCCTCCTTATCCTCCTCCTAATTTTGCATTTCTTCCTATAGTTTCATGTTCATCATCCTCCTCCTCTTCCTCTTCCTATTTTTTTTTCTCCATCTTATTCCTCCTCTTCCTGGTCTCCCCCTCACCCTGCGATTCTTCCTTCTCTTCATATTCTTTCCTATACTCCTCCTATGCGTCTTCCTCATCTTCCCTACTTCCTGCATCTCTTCTTCTTGCCCATCCTTACTCTCCTCCTCCTTCTCCTCCTCCTCTTGCTCCTCCTCCTCCTCCCCCGCCCCCACAAAACTTAAGCATCCCGTTACATGCCTCCAAAACAGAAATTGGTTTTTTGGACTTTTCTGCAACTTTTGTTAAGGAAGCAACAGGTTTTTTTTTTTTCTTTGATCTCTCTCTCTCTCTCTCTCTCTCTCTCTCTCTCTCTCTCTCTCTCTCTCTCTCTCTCTCTCTCTCTCTCTGTCTCTCTCTCTTTTCTTTCGTCGTGTTCTTATTTCTTTCGATCTTTCTTGCAGGTGTACATTGTGTGGTGTCCTTGGCCTCTTGTGTTACTGCAAAGGAGAAACTTGGGCGAGTGATATTTCAAGGCATGTGGAATTCAACCTACTACCACCATCCTCCGCCGCCACCACCACGACTGCTTCCACTGCATTGCTCTTCCCAAAATATGCACGGGGATTTAAACCTCATTTAAATTCCTGGACTGGGTAAGTAAGAAGGATTTTTCTTTTTTTTATGAGCTAAGATATTTCTAAGCACCTCTCTCCTACTCAAGAAAGTCGCGTGTGAGTGAAGGAGTGGTAAGAAATAGAGTGATGTGGTTGTAATATTAAGGTGAGTCTCATGCTTTTCATTAATGTGGTTGTGAATTATTTAAGAATAGCGTGTTTATTTGTCAGAGGAATGACTAATCTCTCTCTCTCTCTCTCTCTCTCTCTCTCTCTCTCCTCTCTCTCTCTCTCTCTCTCTCTCTCTCTCTCTCTCTCTCTCTCTCTCTCTCTTGATAACTTATATAGCTAGTTTATTACACACAGAAACAAAGAAACAGAACAAACACACCCGACACACACACACACACACACACACACACACACACACACACTAGAGGCATCAATCTTCATAAGTGTTACACATGTGGACGTCGTTGATGAATGGGACACACGCCGCTCTAGTTTGTGGGCGCCGTGACATTATTTTGAGGCGACAGTAATGACAACCACCCACGCATGCACCCACCCACTCACCCACCCACGCACGCCAGCTAAACACGAACTGACGAAAAAGAAAAATAGAAAAGGAAAAAAAAAAAGTGCCGTTCCTCATCTTTATATTGCCTCGTAAATTGATGCGGTGTTTGACGCACACTGCCAGCACAGGGTACCGTTGCAGTGGTCATGTCTCGCGGTCTTGTTGTCTTGTTGTCTTGCTGTTCACTATGGTGTTCAATGGCGGCTGTGGTCTTTAAAAGTCTGTGCCGCTAAAGTTTTCGTTTTTGTTCAGCTCGAGAGACGCTCTTTCTCGCACCTTTTGCATTGCCATTTGAAAAAGGACGGATAATTATTTTCGTCATAATAATTTTCCCCTGGGATGGATAGATCAATAGTTGTTAGAATAGGCGTTCAGTCTTCTGCGCCTTCCTCAGTCATAACCATTGCAAGCATGTCTTCTTTCACTCCATCCATAAATCTCTTCTTCGGCCCTCCTCTCTTTCCACTGCCGGGTAGATCCATCTTTAGCGTCCTTCTCCCTACGTGCACCTCATTGCTCTTCTTGAGACGCCCTCACCACTTCACTTTTATGATTACTTAAACGCACAGCCCCTCAACAATCACGTAACCTCTCTATTCCCAATGCAAAGAAGCCGTGCTCACCAACCAGTCTCTTGCAATGTGCTGACTTGTATCCTTGAGCAGCCACGTCTTTGTTACATTCATACGTCAAGATCTTGTTCCCGTTTCTGTAATCTTCAAGTTACGATAAAGGATAATATTGGTCGTGTCCTGAATCTTGGTGCAGTTCACTCAAGCTCCCTCCGCCTCGTATCTCTTGTCTTCGTGTTCTCTTGTTCTTTCTTTCCTCGTCTTTATGTGGTATTCGCGTGTCGTGTTTCGGTAACCCGTGGCTATTTTTGGCACTCTCTCCCTCGTCCGCTGCTTCTCAGGTGGCTAATTTTAGTGCATTGCCTTAGTTAACACCAATTTAACATCGCCTGACATCAGATGCTCTCGCCAAAAGCAAACACAACGCCCTGAAATTTGGACTTGATTCAATTTTCGTCTCTGCAGTTTTACATTTTCTTTTCTCCTAAAGATTTAAGTTTGCGTCACAACTCAGCAGGCGGGGTCGCTAGGATCGTTAATGCAACAATACCTCGCAGTCCCCGGTAAAGAAGGAGCTCATGATTACACACACACACACACACACACACACACACACACACACACACACACACACACACACACACACACATTTACTGACAAATAGGCAAAAACCAACAAAACACAAACATACGCACAAAACCGAATTGCGTAAATTATACAATCATTAAACACGTCGCAGTTTCAATTACTGGGGCGTGATTAACTCAAACCACCAGAGAAATGACACCTAAATTTGGCAGGAGGCGCGGGAATCGACCCACGCGGTGTTAAATGCCGGGCCGCCACTCCACAAAGGGCTCGCGCACTGCCTCACTTTTCAAGATAAATGTCGACAGCTTTGTAATTAACCTCTACAAACGACCTGTGCCTGTTTCCCGCGGGGCCTCGCTTTCCTGAAGACTTGAAGACCTGAAGACGTTCTCTCTGCCTTCCGAACATTACCTGACGCACATCCTCTCCCTCTCGAATGCATTACGGAAGTGATAAGAAGATAAGAAATGAGATGGTTAGGTCACGTAGTAAGAGAAGACCAGGAAACCAGTTGAGATGAGAAGATCGAGATGAAAACTGAGAGTGAGATAGAGGGACGGAATTGTGGTAGAACTGAAAAGGATGGGAGTCACAGAGGAAGATACAAGGGACAGAAACATGGCGCTAACCAACCCTTCTCACTCTAGGGAAACAGAGAAAGGAGAAAAAGAAGAAGCGGTAGAAAGATGCAAGGAACTAAAACAACAGGAGACTTGTACATGGCGCTAACCAACCCTTCTCACTCAAGGGAAACAGCGAATGGAAAAGAAAAGACCCTCTCCCCTCTCTCTCTCTCTCTCTCTAGGCTACAAAAACCGTATGGCTCTATCCAGTCCACGATCTCTAACTAGTCAGTCCATCGTCTAAACTAAAGATTCGAGCCGTAATGCGTCTTACCTCTCGTTATGCCGGCTGGGAGTGGCGAAGGGGCAACGGTGGGAATCCTTTATCACGTCCCTCCATTCCCGCCCGTGTTCCCTCGAGATTCAACCATAAACCTGTAGGGAAGGAGGAAAAGACCTTGGTAATGAGGGAAGGTACGAGTCTCTCTCTCTCTCTCTCTCTCTCTCTCTCTCTCTCTCTCTCTCTCTCTCTCTCTCTCTCTCTCTCTCTCTCTCTGCTATTCATCACTTCTTAATGTGCTTAATGGAAGAAAATTTCCTGAATACCTAAAAAGTAATCTGACTTCCACAGCCTTACTAAGCCAAAATGTTCATGAGTCACTCCCTACACACCTTAACTCCATGATTCTATGCCTCACTTTCTCTATTAATGGGGGTATTTCTCTATTTTTCATGCATACCTAAGAAGTAGTCTGAATTCATCCTCGTTCTTGCCACACCAAAATGCCTGTGATTCACTTCCTACATATCTTAACTCTATGAATTTTGCTATATCACCTCCTCTATTAATGGAGATATTTTAGACGTGATATCGTGAATTTTGGATAAAGATTCTTGGTTTCGGTTCTCCTCGTCCATCGGGGCAAAGACGGAGCATCCTAACGAAGAACTCTGGACATGGCATTTGGGAACTGCTACCCTTCCTACCTTGCCACCGTGGCCAGGATTCGAACTGGACCCCCAAAGTCTGCGGTCCCACTGTACCACGGCGGCCACGGATGTGTGAGTTTAAGCTTTATCTATACGCAATTCACCCGAAATAATTACTTGTTAGTGAATGCTGCCTACGGAATATAGAGAAGAATAGTAATGATAATGTCGTCCATTCATGTGTGTGTGTGTGTGTGTGTGTGTGTGTGTGTGTGTGTGTGTGTGTGTGTGTGTGTGTGTGTAGTCACCAGTCAATGTCACAGGAGGGATTCAAGCCAAACTACCTTATGTGAATCTTCTATACCATCTCTCTCTCTCTCTCTCTCTCTCTCTCTCTCTCTCTCTCTCTCTCTCTCTCTCTCTCTCACCAACCGGGGCCTGAGCTACTTTCCAGTGTTATCAGAACGACCGTTAGGGAGAGCCAGGCCATTAAGGTCACAAGTCTTCCCAGGGTTTTATATGGTCGCAGTTTTCATGATCATTACTCCAGACAGGATAATATGTAAGCTAAATGTCCCTTTTCACCTTCCTCTGCTCCTCCTTCTTCTCCTCTTCCTCAGTCAGCCTCGTTCTATTCATCTGCACTCCTTTGTGGGGGGAAAGGCATGATGGAGGAAAAGGCCTATGTTTCTTTGGCTCTTCTAGGTATTGTCAATTTTTTCTCTCTCTCTCTCTTTCTCTCTCTCTTCTTCTGTTCAGTGCTGGTGTGTGTTTTTTTTTTTATGTTTGTTTATGTGTGTGTGTGTGTGTGTGTGTGTGTGTGTGTGTGTGTGTGTGTGTGTGTGTGTGTGTGTGTGTGTGTGTGTGTTTCCAAGGCATTGTTCTCTTCATAAAACTCACCACCTTCTGATCTTCAAAGTTTCTGTCTTTCATCTGTTCATGTTGTGTTGTTTTATTTATTTTT
>NW_026973674.1:370000-390000 GCF_035594125.1 Scylla paramamosain | reverse complement strand
TATTACGAAATTCATTCACTTTTTATGTAATAGGGTCTCCAGCTAAAAAAGAAAAAGAATATAGGAAAGAAAACGCCCCACTAAAGCGACCAGTACCTACAGAGAAGAGACTGGAAGCATATCTAACATTACCAGAAATGTCTTGAAATCTTCCCTCGCCGCACTAACAGACAGCGACACAAGTAGGGCGCTCCACCCAAAGACATGATAACATTTTACTGCGGGTTATGAGCCCCACCCACAGCAGCTGCAGTGCACCCCTACCTCGAGGCTCGGCGAAATGCTTGCAATAATCAGTGGTGGGCGAGCGATCCCGTGTAGGAAGCGCCGCACCTGGGTTCAACACGGGAACCTCTCGTGTACATTCTCCCACCAGAACGAAGACTTGCCTATTGTATTCAGGCACTGCACTTTCGGCGAGGGAAAAAGAAAAACTGAATATACTTTTTTTCGCTATACCGTCTCTCTCTCTCTCTCTCTCTCTCTCTCTCTCTCTCTCTCTCTGTAACCCCGCTCCTCTTCCCCCACCCCCACACACACGCGCGTCAGAACAATGGATAATCATGAAGGGATCGGCTTCAGAGGCAACAGGGCTCATGGCTGCCACTGAGAGCTTATTACTTCTTACTCAAATGCATTCATCGCAAAGGGAACGGGCCTGTGTCTCACCGCAACTGCCTACATCTCCTTGCTAACGCTATTCATGCCGCTGTCTCATTATACCTGGCGTGGGGATTAAGAGGGAAAATAACTAATCTGTCTTATAATCAGTCAATTTTTAAGGTGTCCGGACAAAAGACTTAATGCATCTGTCTGAGGAGAAATATAGTCACTTCCACGAGTCTCTTATTTTCTCTCTTCTTTCGGCTGTTCATGTCAAGGATCGCCACAGAGGATCAACCTAATCTTTTACCTTTTCCTCAGTCATACCCATTACAGGCACGTCTTTCACTGCACCTATAAACTCTCTCTCTCTCTCTCTCTCTCTCTCTCTCTCTGCTAGATCCATCTCCAGCATCCTCCTGCCCATACACTCATCTCTCCTCTTAACAAAACCACTCCACCTCAGTCCACCTCAGTGTCGCCTCTCCACGTACTAGCATTGCACCGATCACAAAGGAAGGAATCCATTTCGAAACACAGCATTGACTGGTCTGTAAGAAACGTTTCCAATACCTTGCGTGAGGTGAAGAAATGAACACGACACCGCGAAGCCCAAAGAGGATCTATCGAGTGTCGTGAAGCACCAGTGTATTGTGGCTTTATTCGTGAGGGGCTTTATTTCCTTATTTATGCATTTTCTTTGTCCTCCATAAACAAGGTCAGACATTTATTGGGTTTGGTGTCAATTTGGCTAACAATTTTAGTAGTGGCTGTGCCGGTTGCTCGTATCTTTTAAGCTTTAGCTGCTTTGAGAGAGAGAGAGAGAGAGAGAGAGAGAGAGAGAGAGAGAGAGAGAGAGAGAGAGAGAGAGAGAGAGAGAGAGAGAGACTGTTCCCATATACCACACATAATAGAAATCCCTGATATTTACATGTTTTTATTTTTTTTTCACGACAATTTCAATTTTTCAATGACAAAGTATGTATAGTATCTTATCATTCATTCCAGCTTGAGTTGTGAGGCTTCGGGCGAACGCAAGGACGGGCAATGAATCAGCGTCTCTCTCTCTCTCTCTCTCTCTCTCTCTCTCTCTCTCTCTTGCGGCTCTCGTGCGGCTTGCTGAGTTATTGGCTTAATTTTTGGTGGGGAGCTGAGCAGATTAGTTAATATAGCTATCAATAACCAGAAAGTTATCTCGCTATTTATGCAATCAGGCTGAGTGGCACAGATTATTACCGCGGATTAGGGGCAGAAGGAACATAAGGAGGAGGAGGAGGAGGAGGAAAGTAACCACAGGAACACAAAGGATGAACAAACAACGCATGCAAAGTTAGCAACACAATATCAAGTTTAATAAAAGTTTCCCTTCCCTCGCAAACCTTACTCTTCTCTGTGTTGTTATGGAAAAGTCTCTCTCTCTCTCTCTCTCTCTCTCTCTCTCTCTCTCTCTCTCTCTCTCTCTCTCTCTCTCTCTCTCTCTCTCTCTCTCTCTCTCTCTCTCTCTCTCTCTCTCTCTCTCTCTCTCTCTCTCTCTCTCTCTCTCTCTCGACATGTAAAGTTTGGAGCATTCAAACAAGCGGGAAAAGAAAATCCACGGACGTGAAAATTCTCTAAGGGCACCAAGCACTGATGAAAATTAGACAATTACAACTAAACGGCAGAGAGACGCTGGCACAACACACTCCATGGCTTATATCACGTGCTAAATGTATCGTTAGATATAAGCTAACGAAATTACGTATTGCCTAGTTTGTACTACTTGAGCACAGCCTGGCTCGAGGTTCTAGATAAGTTTTATAGTACAGGAATTAGGTTTCAAGACATTTCTCCTCGTTATTCTGGATATTCTCTTTGGACAGCTCTTCTTTTTTTTTTTTTTTTTTGACTTGGCATCTTCAGTGGGCCTCTTTTTTTTTTTTCCGCCGTCTATGGTTGCCCTTTGCCAGAAACTCTCTCAGAGCAGAAAAAATACACTGTAAGGAGATATTCACGGTATGCATTTATCATATCAAAGCGGAAACACATACACATAACAAGCAACTTTTTTTTCTTTTTTTTTTTTTTTTTTTTTTACTCTCTCGAACGCTTCACTATCCTGGGTGGCGGTTCCCTTCCTCACACCAACCCGACGGGACACACACAATCGTGAGCCGTCCCTTAGACTAGACCAGCTAACTTATAAATGTGGCTTCACTTGACCCAGTAACCTGAAGCGGCGATTGTGGCACAGGGTTGTCACGGGAATCTGCCATGCATATTCAAACTGAGAGCTTTTGGTGTAATCCACTTGTTTGTAGGTTTGCTGGGAAGCATAACTCTGGAATACAAAGGTGATGCGTCCAGCCTTCAGTACCTATCGTCACCATGCCACAGTAATTCCTCAGAACTTATTATATATGTACGTAGGAGAGGCTGTCTGATGTTATTTGCGTTAACATGAGTACCATAACTCTGGAAGGAAAGCCAATAAGTTTTGCATTCCATTCCTACGGTGAGCATACGACAAATATTCAAAATGTACACCGATGAAAGCATAAGAGAAAGCTCACTGGTGTCTGGTGTTACAAATTGCGTTTATCTTAGTAGCATAACTCTGGTGGAAAAAAAAAAAAATAATAATTTAACCTTTCATCACTAAGAAGACCATACGAGAAACCTACAGAACTATACGAGTGAAAGCATAAGAGAACGGTCACTGAACCCTGCCATTACTAAGCCCGCTCACTACACAAGTACTACCTCCAAAACAGGCGATTTTATCATCAATTCAGTACACAGGCGAAGGATTCAAGCGCAACTGTGGCAGCTAAAACCGAGCGAACTGTCCGATAAGGCAAGACCGGTCGACCGCATTCTTTTCCGCAATTCCAGTGTTCTAAATCTATCACGGCATGTTAAAAAGGGCTGAGAAATCCTCCGGTCTGGCCCAGCAGCACTCCCCTGAGCTGGGAACCCGGATTACTGTGGGAGAGAACCATTGTTACAGCAGGTGGTGGCGGTGTAAGCTGGCTGGCACTTGAGACGCAATTTACTACAACCTTTTAGGGGCAGAGAGAGAGAGAGAGAGAGAGAGAGAGAGAGAGAGAGAGAGAGAGAGAGAGAGAGAGAGAGACAGGCAGAGGGAGAAAAGGTCTAGTTTATGGAAGTGTTATTGGCAGGCAGGCAGACAGACAAACAAATGGACTCACACAAACACAATGACACACACACACACACACACACACACACACACACACACACACACACACACACACACACACACACACACACACACACACACACACACACACACACACATGTGGAGTCCCCCAGGGGACCAAGATGGGTCCTCTATGCTTCCTCCTCCTCATCAACGACGCCCTCACCGACACCCCCCATCGCTGGAAGTATGTGGACGACTGCACCGTGGGCGTCCCAACTTCCAACAAGAACCCGGACTACTCGCCACTGCAAGCAATTCTGGAGCGACTGCAGACGTGGACAGAGGAGAGCAGGATGACCATCAACCACAGCAAAACTGTGGTGATGCATTTCTGTACCTCCTCTGTACCAGTGCCCCCTCCCCGGCTCACAGTGGGCCCTCACCCCCTCCAGGTGGTCCAATGTGCCAAGCTTCTCGGAGTCACGGTGGACGACCAGCTGACCTGGAAGCAGCATGTCGCCAGCACCGTGAGATCAGCTACCTACAGGCTGTACATGCTGCGCAGACTCAGGTCGCTGGGGACGCCGACAGATGAGTTAAGGGGGTGTACCTCACCTTCATCCTCCCCAAACTCATGTACGCCTCCCCAGCGTGGTCCTCCTCCCTCACACACACTCAACAGCTACAGCTAGAGAGTGTGCAGAAGAGGGCGTGCAGGGTCATCCTTGGCCCTGCATACACCACCTATGAAGAAGCCCTGACCACCCTGAGTCTGTCCAGAATATCCACCAGGCACCGAGAGGCTCTGGAGAAGTTTGGGAAGGGACTACTGCATCATCCGCGTCTCAGAGACATGCTGCCGCCCGACGCGCCTCGCCCTGTCCGTGCCACCAGACACCACAACAAAATAACGCCCCTGAAGGCGCCGCGCACGGACCGGTACAGACTCAGTGCGATTCCCACCATGGTGCGAGCCATCAATCAATAGTATTTCCCTCCTAGATTAGTCTTACCGTTAGGATTAATGTTAAGTTTTTCCCCATCCCCTATGTACATTTTCAGTTTGTCAACTGCCTAAATAATAAACCGTTTATTATTATTATTATTATTATTACATACACACACACACACACACTGCATTCTGTTACAGGGTACTACATTAATATTTTCCACAGCTAAAGTTGAAAGTTAAAAATGAAGAGTGGCAAGAAGGCCATAAATATTACGAAATTATGAGAGAGAGAGAGAGAGAGAGAGAGAGAGAGAGAGAGAGAGAGAGAGAGAGAGAGAGAGAGAGAGAGAGAGAGAGAGAGAGAGAGAGGGGGAGAAGGAGGGCAGGCAGAGACAAACAGACAGACAGACAGACAGACAGCAACAGGGAAGAGTAACCTTGCACACTCTCGTTGGAAAAGAAATTGACACAGTGGTTGAAGAATGCTGAAAACTGTTATTCCCTCAGTGACTTTGGAAAAATATATTCCCATCTTCAAACAGCAGAAAATTATTCCACCGTAAAACAGAAGGTCTTGCTCCCACGTCTGCCGTGAGAGAGGTAAGAGGGGAAGGGATCTGGCCAATGACAGAGAAGTATAGTAAAATTCTTTCTACGTGGGGTGCTGTGATCATTGCATTACCATGTCATAGTAAAGACACAAGAAAAATACGTACGAAAAATGAGAAGCACAGTAAAATTCTTTGTGCATACATCTACCATGAGAGATAAGGGAGGAAAAGGAGTGGGCAATGAGAAATGAGCACAGTAAAATTCCTTGTCCGCCGGCGTGTTGTGGTAACATTAGGGTGTTACAGAAAAGCCACACAGAACAAACTACATAACAAGAGAATGAGAAGCACGGGGAAATTCTTTGTATATCTGAGGATTATGAGGATTCACTTTCAATATTTTATAGAAACATCTACCACATTCTTACACGCCTCAGAAAATATACCAAAAATTCAAGGAAATTTTTTTATAATGAACACTAAGAAAAAAACAACCTCAAAAACAATATGTAACATTGCTCGTAGAGACTCAAAATTATGTATTACAAGCAATTTAACTAAGAATTCATCGTCATTCCGGTCTAGTTTGTGTTCTACTTTCAGCAGGGATTCCCATGTTCATAATTCAGATCTGTATAATTATAGAACTGTGTAAGATAAACACGCTTTTCCCCTGATAATGTGATTCATATCTCTGGAATTATCCCTAATGTCTATAATAAACTGTGATGTTAATTGGAGGCGTTAGTTGCTGCTATTAATCATATTTTTATTTCTCCTCAGGCACTTGTGTAAGAAACTTCGTATTATATTTTATTTTTCAGAGCACCACTGCCGTTGTAACTCACTTAATATATTTCCTCATGTGTCGCAGGTATACTTTTCCCTTCCTTTCCCTCCTTTGTTTAGAGCGCCTTCGTATAAAATGTAAGTTGTTACCGCCGTTACTCTGCTACCTCTCATACTCCTTCAATGGCCGCTGTCGTTACGAAGTTAAATTAACGAGCCAACTTTCACACCAACAATAACTTCACTCTCGTCTTCCTCGCCGTACCCCCGTTCCACCTCCTTTCCTTTCCCTTTTCGCTCTCACACTCAACACGAACAAAATTCTGAGTTCATTAAAGCAACAAACAAGTTTAAGGCATTTTTCCGTCTTTTACCCTGAGACGCCTATCCCCCGCCTGCTAAACTCGCCTTCATGACTCTCCCAATTGCCGCGTCTGCTGAAGTGTTTCTATCTGCAGGCATTCCTGTATGATATTTTCCTCACTGCCTCGCACGTGCTGACTGGCGGCAGACAAGCACTGGGTAAGAATATTAGATCAATATTCTTGACAGTACTACACAGTTACTTATTTATTTCCCACCGTGAAACACATACACCCGATGTTTTCACGCAAACCGTTCTTCTGATCTTGCTAACTGTGTGCCTCTCCTCCTCAAAGTACCTATTCTGCCACACTCACTTCCACTGTGTCTGGCGTTTTCTGTCAGTCTAAAATCCTGTGATCGCTTTGAAATCTATCACTTGTCAGGTTTTGCACGCAGGCTGTCAGCAGATCAAAAGACTGATGGTGGAGGGAAAATGACAAAAATTGTGGATAAAAGACTTCTTCTTCGTCTTCTTGATGTTGCAATGTGCTCTGTGAAATCATCGTGCAGGAGGTGATGGAGAAATATTATTCTCTTATGAGTACAAAAGAAAGGGAATGCCACACAATGATACAATTTTCTCTCATGGAAGATAATATGAGAGGGCAAAAAGAGACTATTTTGCATGTGGACAGTTCCTTTGATTGCAGTTATTTGTCAGCGTGATGCGTGCAGAGCAGTAGAGAAGTAGTGTAGGTAACAGAACAGTTTGTACAAATACAACAAAATCTCTTTCTATTCAAGTGTTGCAGCAAGGAAAAAGTATTTCGCCTTTCGAGAGTTCCTTTGAGTTGTCAATGTAACACGCAGGCAACACACCAGGGAGCAGGAAAGCAGTCACGGTATTAGGATAGTTTGTACACGTGCAACACAAGCTCTTTCTGCTTAAGCGTTGCAGCAAGAAGGGGAGGAACACGTGCCTTTGATTACGGTCGAGGAGACATGGTGTATGTACAGCTCTACCCCCGTGAGTCAGGCTAAAAATACATCCACTCGTATTCCAGTTAGTTTGAACAGTGAATGAAAAAGAACGCCTGCTCTTAATTATAACCTCATTACTGTGTTCCATTAATTTTGAAAGACGTGACCGAGACAATTAACATGATGTGAATAATGAAGTAATATTGAGAGGGTCGTTTCAGCGTTACTTCCTTATCATAGGGACAGAGGAGGGAGTGTTTGGTACTTACAATATGACTGCCGTGATTAACAGTACAGTGACTACCATAAGCATTACTAAAACAAATTCTCATCTGGGAGAAGAGAGGTCATTTCAAGGTTACTCTCCTATTATGGGGAGTGTCGAACTTACAGTATGACTAACTGCTGGGATTAGCGATACGATCACTATCATAAGCATTACTAAAAAATATGAATCAGCAAGCATTCTTAAACATATTTCAAAGTCCCTTCCTTGTTATGGAGATGCACGGACGAATATTTGGCACTTGCAATATGACTAACACCTGTAATCAGTAATACGATGACTACCATAAACATTACCAAAATCAATTCTGAATCGGAAAAGCCTTCTTAAACACACACACACACACACACACACACACACACACACACACACACACACACACACACAGGACGGAGACACAATGAAATGACTGCAGGCAACTTGACCCGCACTTGACTTAAAGACAACACTCGTGCCTTCTTCCCTTCCCAAGCACCTTCACCTCTCTAACACTTTGCATTATTGTCTCTTTTCATTAACTAGCACTCACTGGGGAGCAAGAGAAGGACGAGGAAGAGAAGAACGAGGAGGAGGAGAAGGAGAAAGAGGAGGAGGAAGAGGAAGAGGAAGAGGACGAACATCTGCGTGTGTCTCAGATTATGATTCCGTTAAATTATTCTCTCTCTCTCTCTCTCTCTCTCTCTCTCTCTCTCTCTCTCTCTCTCTCTCTCTCTCTCACCATCCCGCCACTCCTCCCGTGGCCAGATCACATGCAAGATAAAAAAAGTTCAAGGGTGGTTGGCTCACGAGTAAGGCAAGTCAGTGACCTACATACCCTGTCTCAGCTTGGCACACACACAGGAGGTGACAGTGGTGGTGATGGTGGTGGTGATGGTGATTAGGTAGCGGTGCGGTGTTGTGTTGTCATGATGATGAAGAAGGTAATACTAATAATGGTGATGATGATGAGTGTTTTTTTTTTTTTTTTAATGATAATGCGTTTTGAGTCCTTCTTTTTTGTCAGTCTATATTAAGTTTTAGTACATAAGAATGAAAGAAAGCCTACAAGAAGCCACTAGGTCTACACGTGGCAGTTCCTGTACAAAATATGCGCACCTACTTCCACCAGTCATCCCCTTCCATAACGAGAACAGAAAGCTTTGTCGTAACGCAATTTCCAAGAAGATAGAAACAAGTGGAAAATCGCCAAGAAAAAGCCTATTTAGAGTTTAAAATTACCACGATCATTTGTCACAGTGCATTCGACGTCCCACAAAGAGAAGCCCTGAGCTCTGCAAGGAACAAGAATACTCCTGGACTTAGTGTAGATTTGCACTCATGTGGTGAGCGGTAATCCCTGCAGGAAGGCCAGTGTTTAAGAGGCGGTGCAGTGTGAAATAGCGGCTCGGGGATCGTACACTTAAGCAAAATTAGGTGTGCAGAGGGCGGGGGCTTTGCGGGGCTTGTAAAAATGAAGTGGCCCGTTGTTAAGGTGAATAAATAAATAAAAAGGTTAGTTGTGTATTTGTAGGAGCAGTTGTGGGTATTTCGTTCTGTAATAATGAGCCTGACCTAATGAGAGAGAGAGAGAGAGAGAGAGAGAGAGAGAGAGAGAGAGAGAGAGAGAGAGAGAGAGAGAGAGAGAGAGAGAGAGAGAGAATATCTTTCCATCTGTGTATGTATCTGTCTGTCTGTCTGTCTGTCCAGCCTGTGCTTATCTGTCTGTCTGTCTGTTTCATATCACCCCCCTTCTCTCTCTCTCTCTCTCTCTCTCTCTCTCTCTCTCTCTCTCTCTCTCTCTCTCTCTCTCTCTCTCTCTCTCTCTTTCTCTTTCTCTCTCTCTCTCTCGTTAAGGTAATTATTGCAAAACAAACTACGCATTCTACTGGTGCTAATGAGTGTGCAGTTTTCCCGCTTCACGTCGACGAGTCAAAGTTGCTGTACCCACACTTCGCATTTCACTCGCCTTGAAAAAAAGCTGTCAGGTAATATACTACTTTTTTTTTATTATTCTTTTTTCTTTAAGTCGTTTTGAACCTTAACTTTTGAAACTAAAGATTTTTTTTTCCTTTTTCTTTTGTTTCCTGAGAGCACTGGATAGGAAGTAATATACAGAAAACTCCATACTTGATGTACATTAAACAATGTACATTAACTGGTTGGTACTCTGCCTGTAATGCACATGAATAATCCAAATAAACTTACTTACTTACTTACTTACTTACTTATGAAGCTGTTTTCCTACCTATATTTCTAACAAAATTAACAAAAAAGACATCTGCCGCGGTGTGCTGCTTCCCTCTCTGAAGGGAGAGGGTTGTGGGGTGCTGGTGGCTTGGTGGTGGCGGAGGTTGGGGCGGGCAGGTGAGATGTGGTTGTTGATCGCTTGTTGATGTCGGAGATGGAGGTGGGCAGGTGAGGTGGGGCGGCTGCGGGTGGTGGCGAGGGGGGGTGATGTGTGTGGGAGAGCGGCAGCGAGGTGGACTGAACACTCGTCCTCCGTAGTCATCTTGCTCAGCCGCTGGGATTTCTCTGATCCCCACCAGACCTGCCAGTGGGGGTGTGTTGACCAAACCTCCTGCCAGTCAGTCTTACTGGGCAGGGCGATGGTAGCCTGTGTGGTGGGGGTGGGGGGTGGAAGGGGGAAGCATGCTGGGTAACAAGGGCGAGGGAGCCAGGATGCCAAGTGTTTCCAGCCGCACGCTTTGCTTCCTTTATGTATCCACGATGCCCTTGTAAGTGTGGAACTCACTCCTTTGCCTGAGGATCATCTCCACCAGGACTTCTGGGGAGTTAGACAGAAGCTCTTCCCGTACGGCGGTGTTCTCTCTCTCTCTCTCTCTCTCTCTGAGTAGTTACTGGAGAGCCAGCGAAACTCTGTCTCTGTCTCTCGGATTAGTTACTGGAGAGCCAGCGAAAGATGAAAGGTACAAGCTGTCCTGCCATTACAATTTTAACAAATTAATCGTAAATATCAGGATTTTGTCTATTTCCAAGAAGTCTCAATTATCAGAAAGAGAGAGAGAGAGAGAGAGAGAGAGAGAGAGAGAGAGAGAGAGAGAGAGAGAGAGAGAGAGAGAGAGAGAGAGAGAGAGAGAGAGAGAGAGAGAGAAAGGGGGACTACGAATGGGGTGATAGGGAGGGGGATATGAGAAATGTAGAAAAAAAGGAGGGAGTCAGGATAGGGAGGCGGACATGGAGTGTGGTTGAGAAAGGAGGTGTGGCTTAATTTACACGTCACGACTTCTGGCCAATGATATTTACATTAAAATTCTTTCTTTGGGTTAACTCTAGCTAGATATAAGGGTAAGAAGGCTGCTCCATCAAGAAGGTAGACGTCTGTACATCTTCACCTTAGAAAGAAGGAAAATAACGATAAATGAATAAGGAAATAAATAAAATAAACTACTACTACTACTACTACTACTACTACTACTACTATTACTACTACTACTCTAACTTGTGGATCAGTGACTTACTCTTCGAAATGGGTTCGGAAATGATCGAAGGTATACTGCAAAATAAGAAAAATAAATAAAAAAAATGACACTACTCAAGAAAACACTAAGGCTGTGGAATTGTTAATTAAAACGTATTTTGAATTCCGGAATGAACCGAAGGGACTTTAAAGACAATACAACGCCTAGAATGAGCTGTTCCTTCGTCGTCCTCCACGCATCCTTTTGCTCCTTCCCTTCCCTTCCCTTCCCTCCACGCCACTCCTGCTCCCATCTCTCCTGGCCGCTGCCAAAGCAGACATATATACAGGCAGAACACTTACGCCATGTAAGTTTCCTCATTCCCTGAGTAACAAGTGAGGTCATGCATCCCGCGGAGAAAAGATGGAATAAAATGTCTGTCGTAGGGGTGAAAGGACGGTGAGATGTGATGTACCTTCTGCCTCACACGCCATTTTCATTTGCATTTCTATGGCTGCTCCTCCCCCCCTCGCCTCTCGTGTGTTACAAACCCCATGTTTACCTCCTCTATTACTCTCCTTCTTCGATGAACGACACGACTCTTCGCCGTTGCATATGCATATGTATAATATAGACCAGCAAACTGTGAACTCCCTCCCTGCTCATCTCTGTACTTCCTCCTACCTACGACTTAAACTCTCATCATTTTAGATATTCCTACTGTATATCTTCTTTAGTGGGCTTTTTTTCACCCTTGTTGCCGTTGGACAGAGCCTCTCTTATATAAAAAGATGTTAAATCCGTAAAATAGAAAGATAGACAGACTCCATGCGCTCAATTTCGTCTCCTTGAACGAGTAGACACAAGGGCAAATGTTCCACGCGGGCTTCAGTCTACCGTCCCCTACAGATCCCCTCACACTCAATTACCGCCCAACCCCACAAGGAGACACTCGCTGGCCCCCGACAACCAAGCCTCATGATCCTGTTCAGTTTGCAGTTGGGTAACACGCTTGCAGGCACTCAAGCATTTCTCACCACACACGCAGTTAAAAAAAAGATAGAATAAAATAAACAAAAGAATAAAAAGAAACAGAAGTGTCCCACTCCCTTCGCACACACAATAAAAGAGAGAAAAAGAAGAATAGACACATACACACACACACACACACACACACACACACACACACACACACACACACACACACACACACACACACACACACACACAAACCCAGGAAAGAGAAAAAGAAAACGAAGAAAGAAAGAAATGGAAAAAATTCACACACACAAACACACACACCCAACTACCGACCGCCCTTCCTCACCTACACTAAAATAAAAGAAAGAAAAACTGCACACACAAAATCAGCAGGGAAGGGAAGTGTCTAGGAATGCAGTGGTCAGTGTTAGCGCAATATTCAGGCATGGACAGCGCCCTTTACGATAGGAATTTACATATAAAACGCCTTGTTAATCTCTAATAACAGCGTACTTGCTATACTGACTGTATTATCGCCACGCCTTTCGCATCTTGCATCTCTATTGGTTCTCAGATAGAGTGGCAGGTGAGAGGAATGGTCTCAGTAATCAGATTGTTAGTGTGGAGCTATTACGGAGGTTTAAAAGATGATCACACAAAATTATGGATGGGGGTGATGGCTGGAATGTTTCATAAAGGGATTGCCACGTGTAGGGCTGCTGGCTTCTTGCAGCTTCCCTTATTTTCTTATGTTCTTATGTTCTAGTAAAATAAATAAGAGTTCTCGTGCTTACCAAGTCTTTAATCTGAGAAAACAATGTAGTCTCCTATTTTTTTTTCCCCTACTTCAGTCTGTAGCTTATCCACGAGGCTTCAGCTCAGCTCACCTCTGAAACACCAATTGCAGAAACAAGGGCTTTCACTTTCATGGGAACGGATAAGCTAGTCGTACGTTTTATCTGTTATTTTATTTATTCATTTATTCATATCTACTTTTTTTTTTCCCAGTGCCCGCCGCGTTCCACTGCATGCTGGTTGCCGTCGATCGCTTCCAATTTTGAAGTCAGTTATTTTCGGATATATTTTCCGTTGTAAAATTGCGCCGGTCCACAATAATATTCGCTGCGTAGGGGAGGAGCAAGAGAGAGAGAGAGAGAGAGAGAGAGAGAGAGAGAGAGAGAGAGAGAGGAAGAGAAAAGCGACATGTCCAGTGTCCTGTCTCTACACGTGGCCAGGCAGTGTGTACGAGTTTAAGAGACGGTAAGGGGCGGGTACCTCTTCCAGACTCTCCGTGTGAAGTGTTGAGGTGCATATACTCGTACTGAGATACTCCGCCCTTATGCCCTTAAGCTGTTAGGATTTAAGACTTTTATTTATCAAGTGAGAAAGGTAGGGATCTCTCTCTCTCTCTCTCTCTCTCTCTCTCTCTCTCTCTCTCTCTCTCTCTCTGAGCAATGAATATTCCAACCAGATCTCTGATTTAATGGCAGTTGTCACACACACACACACACACACACACACACACACACACACACAGAGAGAGAGAGAGAGAGAGAGAGAGAGAGAGAGAGAGAGAGAGAGAGAGAGAGAGAGAGAGAGAGAGAGAGAGAGAGAGAGAGAGAGAGTGGGGGGTGCTTGAAAGGAAGCACGGAAAGCACAAGGACATTCAGACAGACAGCGCAAACAAACCAAGATAAAAAACAGGAGCGCACACACACACACACACACACACACACACACACACACACACACACACACATGAGCAAGTGACTTTATTCAAAACCCCAATCAGTGAAATGCTCCTGAGAATATGAGAACTGAATCAAGGCCTCAGAAGCAAACGTTGTCTAAATGATGCACCTCAGTCAGAGAGAGAGAGAGAGAGAGAGAGAGAGAGAGAGAGAGAGAGAGAGACTGATTGACTGACTGAGCTATATTTGGCATCGCAACAGCAGTAACGAAAGGAAAAAAATGCCAGAACATGAAATTAAGTGCGGCTAGAGAGAGAGAGAGAGAGAGAGAGAGAGAGAGAGAGAGAGAGAGAGAGAGAGAGAGAGAGAGAGACCCTGCTGCTAGTCATCACGTGTATTTATTTGCTACCAGAGTTCTGCTTATGGTTTCTCAATATCTCTAAGTTTCCTCCACGCTGCTGTTCTTTCCTCACCGCTCGCGCAGTGAGGACAGGAGCGGCTGGCAATATATCTCTGGGGATATTGCCTGGAGTGACGCTTATGGGATCATGAAATAAAGACCTGAAACGCCCATAACCACCTTCATATATATAGAAAACCGCAACGGAACGCACTGCTCGCCTACAAAAGAGTCAAGGTTATCCATAATACCAAGCACGTTACTGACAACTTTTAAAACCTACACGTGGCAACCCCCAAAGCATTACATTACTGTTAAGTCTTAAAGGAATTTGTACTTTCACTAGAACATAAAATAAATTGCCAGAAGCCATCAGGCCTACACGTGTCATCCCTGTACAAAACAATCCTACTTCCAGTTATCATCTCCATCTAAAAATTCATCTAGTCTTCTTTTAAAGCTCTCTATTGACTCTACACTAACAATTACTCTTGGTATCATGCACAGAGGGACAAAATAGTGATCTCTGTCCACGTTTGCACCTGGTTCATATTTATCTTGCCTAGATGAATAGGTCCCCATACTGCTTGTCACTGAATATAAGTTGTTTGTTTTAGCCGCTATCCTATCCTGCCTCCCACGGCCCCCTCACCGCTCTCGCTTCCCATTCCAGTGTACAATAATCGGTTAGTCCCTTGTTGATATATTAATATGGGTGTTCTAGCCTGTGATACTTGCATTGCTTCTTCGTATTCGTAAAAAGATTTCTTGGCGTTATTGGTTTCCTACACACACACACACACACACACACACACACACACACACACACAGGAGCAAGTAAGCAAGCAAGCAAATCTACACACGCAAACATTTCCAACACTCAACCAAACACAATTCCAAGCACAGGGAAGAATGGAGGGAGGAACGAACCGACAGATAGGCAAACACACAACACACACCACACACACACACACACACACACACACACAAGGAGGTTGTGCAAATACGCAGGAAACTACCCTTATGGAAAGAAACGGTAGCACTAGCGATCAGCGGCTCGTCTTAGAGAGAGAGAGGGAGAGAGAGAGAGAGAGAGAGAGAGAGAGAGAGAGAGAGAGAGAGAGTATTACTGGCAATAACCTGAGCGTATGTTGGAGTTTTAACAATCCCAAGCAAGTGGCGGCGAGGATACGCGTAATCATGGACTTAGTTACTACTGGGGGAGGAAAATATTAGTATTCTGTCTATCTGCCTATTTGTATTAATTTTTTATCTCTTCTTGGTAGTTTTTAAAGCACAAAAACACGCGGGGGACTTCCTACCACACAACGATGAAGGGAATATATTTTAAAGACTATTAACTGTTAACCAAGAGGAGGCATCGGTCGATAGTCTTCACCACTCGTCGCGGGGGTGCCATCATTTCATTTCCCTCCTTGAGTAGGTAAATTGGCTTTGGATTACCAGCGCCACTCATGCAATACAATTTACACTATCCGTAACACGAGTCAGCATGCCTTTATATACTCCACGTACGCGTCGTTATCAAAACAAATGGCTGATTTTCCTACATATGCTTGCTTTTTCATCGCTATTGGCAGTCTTCGTTGGTCGTTTGCGAGAGGCAGGTGGTGTAGGGTACGCGCTACTGACTTGTCTCTCCGCCCATCGCCCTGCCGTCCACACAAGCAAGACGTAAGATGAGTACTGTGCCACAGGAGCGGGAATCCTGGACCAACAAACCAATCAGCCAATCAACACGTTTTTACTGGTGTGACTTCCATCAGTTAATCAATACGTTTTTACTGGTGTGACTTCCATCAGTTAATCAATACGTTTTTACTGGTGTGACTTCGCTGCTGAAACTACTGCATTAAAACCCCCTACAATTAATTTTCAAATGTTCATTAACCATTTCCCATCGCTCGACTCTAACATCTGGTGACGCGTGCGGCCGGGAGAATATTTATCACGCTCCCGCAATGCATTACCGGTGGCCAAGGGTGACAGGTACAGCCGCTAAAACGTTAATCGCATAACTTTTAAATTACCTTCCCCATTTACCATCACATTTGTGCTCCGATGTGCTCTTGGTCCATTTGCAACAAAACTCCAGCATATTTCGCTTTTAAAGGTGATTTATGAAAGGATCCGAATGCTCCGTTTCAAATTTTCTTTTCGTTTTTTTTTTTTTTTCTCTCTCTCTCTCTCTTTTTTTTTTTTTCCTCTCTCTCTCTCTCTCTCTTTTATTATATTTGTCGTCGCCACTGAAAGGCTTGTGGAGTCCCGCCCGCCGCTGCACCAAACGTGATGTAAGAGTCTTATGCCTTCATTAGTATTCCAGAGAGATATGTGCATGGAGTCCAGCGGATTTTCACATCCCGGTAACATTATACATTACTCCGCCGGCACGGACTGGAGGTACTGATGGCAAAAAATATGCATGACAAAACGTTGAAAACTGCAGAAACATTAAGCTTCTGCGAAATTTCACTTAAGGGGTAAGTGAAGTTGTGTTTTGTCAGTTTTGTCTTCTAGAAATACATTGCAAGTGACAGATCATTACATAAAAACATAAAGAACATAAGTAAATAATGGAGTCCTGCAAGAGCCCATCCGACCTGCACGTGGCGGTCCCTTTGTAATACATCTATTTCCATCTATCATTCCTATGTATAAATTTGTCAAATGTTTTAAGGCTCTCTGTTGACTCAGCACAAACAACCTGATTACTGAGTCTACCCCATTCATCTACCACTCCATCTGAGAACTAATTTCTTCTTATTCCTTTTTAAACGTAACCTTATCAAATTAAAACCTTTATTTTAAGTCCTATCCTGATAACTAACCCCAAGGATTTTGTTCGTCAGCCTTGTAATGTCCAATGTACCGCATATTAACCTCTATCAGACCTCCTCCTAACCATGCCTCTCTAAGAAATATATATTCATTAGGTAGCCTCAACGTAAAATGCAGTAAATACTGTCTCCTTTATTAAAATAAGTCATCCAGATATTTTCTCAAAAGTATACAAACTACTCACTTAGCAAAATCTTTCATACTCACTACAGTTTATACAGCTTCATTTCCATTATTGCTTTCAGGTCACGTAACCTTTATTTGGCAGGCACGCGAGTCCCTCCAGGCTCCGGTATTGGACCATCCCAGCATATCTCAGGAGGGGATAATGAAAAGTCGGGCGCGATAACGTAATAAACACTGATACCTTCGCGCCAGTTTGGGTATCGTGGGTCATGGTTCGCGAGGCCACACACACTGATGCTGCTGAATAATCATGGGAGTTTCAGCAGGGTTTTGTGTGGGGACTCCGGGACTCTTGTGAAAAATGATGTGGCGATTAAAATAAAGTATGCGTGTATGTATTTTTTTTTTTTTTTTGTCGGTCGTATGAATGTGTGGAGTCACTCAGCAATGAAGCTGTAGTAATGGAACAGGTAGTATTAATAGTAGTAGTAGTAGTAGTAGTAGTAGTAGTAGTAGTAGTAGTAGTAGTAGTAGTAGGGACTGCCACGTGTATACAGGGACTGCCACGTGTAAATACAGGGACTGCCACGTGTAATCCTGATTGCTTCTTGCAGCTTCCCTTATTTCTTATGTTTTTATGTTCTTAAGTAGTAGTAGTAGTAGTAGTAGTAGTAGTAGTAGTAGTAGTAGTAGTAGTAGTAGTAGTAGTAGAAATATTTGTTGTTTTTGTTGTTGCAGCAGCAACAATAGGAGCAGCAAGCAGTAGGAGCAATGATATTCAAACAATAATAAAAACATTGATTCAGCCCCCCCCACACACACACGTAGCAAGTTTTTATCTCAGCTCAGAAGATATCATCGACACATATCCAATGAAAAGGAAAAATCACCACACACACACACACACACACACACACACACACACACACACACACACACACACACACACACACACCAAAGCTTTCAAAACACCCCGCTCTTCTCGCCTCTCGCCGCGACAAACAGCCTTGGGTAACAGAATTAATGCAGTGGAGAAGCAACGCGTGAGTACTGTGGTTAAGTGCCCCCGTATCAAGCAGGTATCTAGCAAATATGAGTTCTCGAGGATATTAAGTCATCAGTCTCAGTAATCAACGCATTCCACTAGTTTTCGTTCAGTCTAGTTTATCAAAACGAGAACAGTGAAGAAACTATTTCTTTACTTCACAACTAGTCACAATTACACATAGCAGGCATAATTACTTCGTATTGATAATCGAATTCATTAACATTGTAAATCCATGAAAATAACTCTTAGTCTCCCTTGAAGCCTGTTAAGTTTTCACGTCCTTAACTCTAATGAACTCGTCAAAACCCGGCAGAGGGATTTAGGAAAATACAGTTTATGGACCTGGGCACGGCCTTTCTACGTCCTCCTCCTTAAAGCCGTCAGGAGGGTGTGGCTGCGCGTATGGACACAAGAAACGAATGGCCAGCAAAATATAGGAGGTGAGAGGGACCGCCACTATGTTTCCCGCAGCTGCTGGAAGTCTGGTCTGGCCTGACGGTGCGGAGGTTCCATAAAAGCCGAGGAAAGAAGCAAAAGTGACCTAACTAAAAAGTGAGTGGGACCAAGGTTGCCGGCGCGCACACACACACACACACACACCACACACACACACACACACACACACACACACACACACACACACACACACACACACACAACAAAACAGAACAAAAGCAATTTTCTCTCAATGAAATAATACATGAGAAAACACACACACATGCACACACACACACACACACACACACACACACGACACACACACACACACGCACGCAGACACACACACACACACACACACACACCACACACACACACACACACACACACACACAACGCCCAAAAAGTTACTGGTCACCTATCTTTTTGACAAAGACTGCTTAGGCCATTGGTTCAAAAAATTCCTAAGTCTCCTTTCTCCTTTTTTCAGCACGCGAATACTGTTTAAAAGTCAATAATATGAAGGCATTTACTGTAATCTCTCTCTCTCTCTCTCTCTCTCCTCTCTCTCTCTCTCTCTCTCTCTCTCTTGGTAATTGTTTTGACCAAAGTAAAAGAAAGAAAGGAAGAGAAAGAAAAAAAAGAAAGGTTGACACATTTACTAAGAGGCTGCGTCGCTCCCCGCCGACTGATGGATGTTACGCACTAGTCAACCTACACACCTCACTGGTAAACATAGTCGCTTTGTCTCTTTGTGCTTGTGTCACTGTATTTGTGGAGATGAATGGGTGTGTGTGTGTGTGTGTGTGTGTGTGTGTGTGTGTGTGTGTGTGTGTGTGTGTGTGTGTGTGTGTGAAAAAATCCTTAACTGCAAATAACAGGAAAATCTCAATAGGACTTTCACATTGAGAACATAAATCGCTACTTGTAACTGCTTTGAATTTCCTTTCCTTGCTCTTTACATCTTCTTCTTCTTCTTCTTCTTCTTCTTCTTCTTCTTCACGTTGTTCTTCTTCATGTTGTTGTTGTTCTTGCTCTTTCTCCTGCTCCTCCTCCTCCTCTTTTTCGATTTTGCTTTTGGTCAGAATCGTGATGTATAATTTTTTCACCTGATTAATTCAAATGCTCAACTTTTTTTTTTTTTTTTTTTTTTTTCCCTTGTGTAGAGCGTTTTTTGTTTCCCTCTTTCCCTCACTCCCTCGTTTCCTTCCTTTATTTTTTTTCCCCCCAGGCGGTGTGTGTACGCACTCGTTCAGTTAAAGGTGAATGCAACGCTGAGGGAATGAGTGTGTTCCGGGAAGTGGGTTACAATGTGATGCACGCAGCAACATTCTCCGCCACACCATGCTCGGTACTGCAGGGAAGAGGAAGCGGCGTCACCATCATTACCATTGCCATCATTACCACTCCCACGATTACTACTGTACCATGCACCGCCGCCACCACCTC
>NW_026973674.1:337500-365000 GCF_035594125.1 Scylla paramamosain | reverse complement strand
ATGGTGTATGTAATATTCTGCATCACCAGACCTCGCTCCACTCTCTCACATGAGTAATGATACAAAGACACGGAAGATGCGGGTGACTGCTTTCCTTGAGTAGACAAACACATGGTCGGATACTACATCACTGTTGTTTTAATTCTTAACCTTAACTCCTTCATTTATATCCACGGAGGGACAGTTACACGTGCATTTACTAACTTCTCATGTCTTAAAATCGCGTGTCTCGAAAGAATGCTTATTTCCAAATGTCAAGAAGGTAAATGTTGACAGTTATGATTTTTTTTATATAACCTGGATGACTAAGGCAACTCAAGCACGTTAGAATGAGGTCAATGAGATTTGTTGCAACTTACAGAGAGAGAGAGAGAGAGAGAGAAAGAGAGAGAGAGAGAGAGAGAGAGAGAGAGAGAGAGAGAGTGTGTGTGTGTGTGTATGTGCGTTATTCCCACGCTTCCCTGCAAATTGATACTAGCGAACACAACAGACCTATCAATTATTATTCATTAGCGTGTGTCCTTCGACTGATGTCCCTTCCTTAGAAAACACCGCACAAATTACTGCAAACACCTCACACAGCTCGCAGGGATGGGGGACCTTCCAATCGACCTCAGCTGCTAATACAATACATCTTCTTTATTCCTATGGCTTGTTTACATCGCATATTTGGACAGCTGGGACGTGTAATGTGGAGATAACAGACTTGCAGGAAAGATTTTTACTAATGGCTCTTGAAAATGTGTGTTTAAGTTTCAGTCCATCCACGTACTTTTAAGATGCCACCTCGTGTGTGTTTCTTTGGGTGTATGCTGAGAGAGAGACATTAAAACACACACACAGACTTGCACCAAAGCCTTTTACTAATGTCTCTTGAGTGTGTGTGAGAATTTTTTTTCATCTATGCCTGCTAATTGAAGATGCCACCTCGTATATGCTTCCTCTTCTGTGTGGTGAGGGATACACACACACACACACACACACACACACACACACACACACACACACACACACACACACAAAGTACACTAAAAACGTATTTCTTTAACTACATCGCATCTTACATAGTGGCGGAAGGGAATTTATAATGGCCACGTACAAATTCCTTTTAATAAGCTCGCGGAATGTGCTATGAAGGACGGAGAGAGACGGGGAGAGGCAGCAGGAGGAAAGCATCTCATCTCCTCCCTTCCCTTCTCCGCGCCTAGCCAAGGGTGCTCACCGCCTCCACTGAGAGAGAAGACGTCAAGAGCAGAATCTCTCTCTCTCTCTCTCTCTCTCTCTCTCTCTCTCTCTCTCTCTCTCTCTCTCTCTCTCTCTGCTAACTCAAACAGCCTCGCCTGCCGCTTCAAAACTTGCCAGCCACGAGCTACCACAGCGGTGAACAAATACAAGAACAAGCGACTGAATAATTAAACACTTGAGGCTGTAACCTACAGACACACAGCCACTCTCGTCCTCTCGATCATGAGCCTCGTGAAGACCTTCGTGCTGACAACAATTCCCCGGCTGATTTTTGGACTTGCCTACGATGTGTCTCCTTTACGGATACACACACACACACACACACACACACACACACACACACACACACACACACACACACACACACGGGTCCTGTCCACCGCCCATATGTTTTTGTTGTAAGGTTTCTCGTTATTTTTACGGGATCTTTCTTCTTTCATATCAGGACAGTGTGTACAGCATCTACTAAGTGCCTGATTGAAGTTTGTGGTTCATTTTTCGTTTTCTTTTTTCTTTTCTTTTCTTTTTTTTTTTCTTCTTCTTCTTCTTGTGTTGTTTTATGGGTAAAGGATGCCAGCTAAGAACACAAAAATGGGAAGAAAACTCGCTAATTGGCAGCTCAGAGAAATGGAAAAAAATAAATGAATAAATAACTAAAAGAAAATATAATTAAAATGATCAATTTAGATACGGAAGCGCTTGTACAAAGACTTCCATACATGCAAGAATACAGTATATAATTCTGTGCCCGTGTAACCCCCACAAATAACCTTTAAAAAACAAAAACAAAAAAAATAGAACATGCTTTTCATTATACCTCGCTGATACTCGGCATAAAATCAGTCAAAAAAAAAAACAATCTTAAAAAAAAATAAATAAATAAACCACATTTTCATCATATCTCACTCACAATCAGCACGGCATCGAAAAACAGGAAGGAAAATAAAGGAAGGTTCACGGAAAATGAGACGGAAGGCAGCAGGTGACGGCCACTGGCGCAGGTGTCTCCAATACACGTCAGGACACGATTGGTCAAAGAGAGGCGAAAATAATGACTCATAACCGTCAATCTATCGCACGCTAACGCTGACTTTGCATATTTTAGACTCTCTCAATAACAAAGCAATTATTTTGTATAAACTTGTCAGAAAAGCTTTTATAACTACCTGGGATGGCACGAGAGAGAAAGTTTAGTGCCGTAAGGGCGTCAAAACACCAAAGGTAAACTAACAAATGAAATTAAGGTCGATTTATACTCAGGTTTACAGGAAGGTATTGATTAAGTGGCCCTTTCCAGAATCTACTTCAATAAAAAAAAAAATAATAAAGTTATTTTTATATATACTTGACATAAAAAGCGCAGATCTGGACTGGTACGAAATAAGCTTGGTACTGTAAGAAAGTCAAAACACCTAAACACAACTAACAAACCAAAATGAGACCAATTGTTACTCAGTTTTGTGTAGAAATATCAGTTAAGTAGCCTTTCCCTGTTCTTTTTCCAGCTATCTTTGTGTTTTTATTCTCTTGGCCAGCCTCCACTCGACATAAGAAGAGAAATGGAGAAAACAAAAAGTGTGACAGCAGAGGGCCGAGCAATGCTGCCTCAGCGGTCCTCACACTCCACTCGACCACCAAACGCCGTCGCCACTGAGGTCATAAGGAAGGCGGAACTTCAGACGAGGAGATCAATAAACTTCTGCTGGAACCATCAGCCCCTTCACCCGCCGCGCTGCTTTACGAGGCACGAGAGCCTTATGCACAAAGCCCAGAATTATAAGTTCCATTTTTCAGAGTCTATCGTGCTACGTGGCTCGGACCCGATCGAGTGGAATTTAACAAAAGAAAAAAACTCCTTTACCTAACCTGTATGGGGTGAGCGACCAGGCGTGCCATCGTGTAGAGGCATTGTGCACGCCACGGGAGGCTGGATAGGTTGTATATTAGAGCTGTATTTAGAAACGTTTTGCTCTCTCTCTCTCTCTCTCTCTCTCTCTCTCTCTCTCTCTCTCTTCACGATTAACTTTTTGATTCATGCTTTTGACTGCGGGAGCAAATGAATTCGATAACGTTAAAGCTCCTCACAACAGTAATCCCCACATAGATAGTGTGCAAAGTAAAGTCCAGCGCAAATAATGTTAAACATACACACTGCAGCCAAGAAACACAATAGCTTGACTCAAAGCGCACACGACGTTCCCTTACTGGCTAAAACGAGTCTTGAATTTACGATGGGGTTGACAGACGGACGACCCCCACAAATACTCCGAAGCTGGCCACAGAACGCAACTGTCGTGACGCCGCACCATCGCCGCCGCTCGCTGGGACTTCAATGTATGCAATGTAGTTATATCCATCAGAGCGTTTCGGCTTTCACGGCAGACAAAGCCAATCTAATTCCTGGTTTCTCCGTGTATTACTGTCAGTTGGGTCCTCTCCTGCTGTGTCTCCTCGCCTTCTTTCCAAGTAAAGTATTCATGAGTCAAGTTGTCTGCTCTCATGGAATATGCACCAGTATTGTACATGTTTGTATTTCTCGTTAAACATTCACTTCCTTTCAACTAGGCGCCTGCGTACACACACACACACACACACACACACACACACACACACACACACACACACACACACACACACACACACACACACACACACTTGCAACTCTAACTTGACATTTTTTTTTAGATCCGGCATGTGGGAGGGTATTTCTGTTGATGAGTATGTCACAAACTTCAGATTCTTAACATTTAACGATCCTTTTTTCATGTACCCGTCATGCCAAGTCTCCATAAATCAAGGCAGGAGTCTTCGCTTCTGGCACAAGACGACAACACAGCGCCGGTGTTCGTCACTCTCACTTAATCATCGCACAACACTGGACATGCGTGATCGTATATACTCGTACTTCCAGATGATGTGTGGCGCCGGTACTCAAGCGACGCGTTACTCTGCCCGCCACCCACTCGACTGTTGAATGTTATGGATCTCAATTGAGTGTTTTTGTCATTTCACGAATACACAGTGGCTTGATGTTTTATTTCTTTGGTTTTGTTTACTACTAATAATTATACTAATAATTATAATGTGAAAAAAAAAAAAATCCTCAGGCAGCATTCTCCGACATCAAGGCTTTGTTGTGAATGATCTCTACAGACAAAAAATGAAGAATTGCTAGGGAGTCTATACAGTGCCAGTTATAACAGTGTAACCTTCACAAACCAAACTGAATATGTATTCTCTTCTCTTTTTTTTTTTTTTTTTCATCCTTCTGGAACAGTTGGAAAGAAAAACTGTCCCCTTTTCTTAATTTTCCTTTTAAAAACCGAGAACTCGAGACAAATTTTTGACTGGGGGAGAGAGAGAGAGAGAGAGAGAGAGAGAGAGAGGGTGTCAAATCATAACGTACCTTCACTAACATAGCACGGGACGGAGTGAAATGAAGGACTGTCCCTCACCAACCGACTTGAGAGCGAACCCGAAGAACTAGCGGCGAGTGTTGACAATGGAACAGAGATAATGGACTCAATACTGCGGAAGGCAACGTGAAGCTGTTCGTGGAAGTATGGTAGAGATACGGTACAATACTCTATTTCACACTATTTATTCTTCAAATGGATGAAAGTCACCTCCTTCTTGGAAATTAAGTTGACAGACCATTCTGCTACTGCTGCTGTTGCTACTATTATTGCTACTACTACTATTACTACTACTACTACTACTACTATTACTACTACGGCAGCCACCTCACGACCCCCTCCCTTTCTTCCTTCTTCAGGTTCCTTCCTTCTTTGCTTCCCTTCATACTGCTGTTGTTGCTGCTACTACTGCTGCTACTACTACTACTACTACTACTACTACTACTACTACTACTACTACTACTACTGCAGCCATCACTTAACCCTTCTCTTTCTTCCTTCCTTCAATTCCTCAACTCTCTCCCTCTTTTCTTCCTTCCTTCCTTCCTTCCTTCCTTCTTTCACTTGCTTCCCTCCCTATTTTCTTTTTTTTTTTCCTTCCTTCCCTCCTTCCTTTTCCAACATATTCCGCCCTCACTTTGTATGTCCTATTCCATTTCCTCCCTCTCTCTCTCTCTCTCTCTCTCTCTCTCTCTCTCTCTCTCTCTCTCTCTCTCTCTCTCTGAACATATGTTAAGGACCAACACTACAAGAAGGAAAGTTGAAGGAAAGTAAGAAAGAGCGAACGAAAAAAGAAAAGAAAGGCAATGAGAAAGGTAAGAGAAGAAGAAGAAAAAGCAGAGGAGGAGAAGGAGGAGAAGGAGGAGGAGGAGGAGGAGAAGGAAGAGAAAAAGTGGTGTTCAGTTACATCAGGGATACTAATATATTTCCTCACTGTAATTTTCTCATTACGATTCTTTTTCCTTTTCTTCTCGATATTTCTGACTTCACTTTCCCAGACAGCAATCATCATAAGAACATAAGAGCATAAGAAAGTAAAGGAAGCTGCAAGAAGTAATCAGACCTACACGTGGCAGTCACTGTGCAAAACGTATCTATTTCCACCCATCATCCCCATGCATAAATCTGCCTTATCTTCTGTCAAAGCTCCTTAATGACTCAGCACAAACAACCTGATTAAAGAGACCCTCCCATTCATCTACCACTCCTTTCGAGAACTGATTCCTTACTATGTATTTTTTTTTTCTTTTTAATCTAACTTTTCTAGCCTATTCTCTATCCTGATTACTGATCCTGAAAATTTTACTTAAGTCACCCTCGTTTTACCACTTGAACAGCAATCATAATAGTAGTAATAATATGATAGTTTTCCAAAGGTCATGTACTTACATACACACACGTTAACCTAGACCAGACACACACACACACACACACACACACACACACACACACACACACACACACACACACACACAATTACGTTTGTTTCTCACATACGAAATTAGTGATGATGAAAGTTCAGGTTGCTCGGCGTCGCCTGTCTCTGAGCAAAATTCCACTCTGGAAGACCCATCGACAAAACTTAAGACAGGCGGGAGGAAGAAATGTTTGGAGGAACACGACTATAAATTGGAGGACGAGGGCAAGAGAGGAAGAGAAAACGGCATTACGAGTAAGGAAGAGTGGTCTGGGGTGGGAGGGAATGGGGAGAGAAGAGGATAGGGACGAGGAGGTTGAGGGAGCACGAGAGAAAGAGAGAGAGAGAAGAGGGATGAGGAAAAGAGGAGAAGAGAGGACAGACGGAATGCATGAAGGCAGCTGAGTACAAAAAAATACCCTCCCCCTAAAAAAATTTCACGTGAAGTTAGCAAAGAAATTATGATAGAAATGTAAGAGGCAACAAATTTGAGAAGTGAGGATACGATGATAGCGAGGCAAAAAAGCGAGACGAGATAATACGTAGTAATGAAAATGTGATAATGAAGACAGTAGTGTACGGTGGAGAAGCGAAAAATATAAGACATACTGAACGAAGAGGATGAGGAAGACGACGACGATGACGAGGAAGAAAAAAAAAAAGACGAGGGAGACAAGAAAGAGGACGAGAATGAGAAGAACAAAGACAAGGAAGACGAGGAGAAGAACACGAAAAGCAAGGAGGAAAAAGACGACGACAACAACAAGAAAGAAGAACACGAAGGGAAAGAGAACAAGGACAAGGACGAGAAAAACGAGAACGACAAGAAGACAACCAGAGAAACAAGAATGAGGAAAAGGAGGAAGAAGAGGAGAACACGAACTTATACACGTAAAAAAAGAAAAAAAAAGAAAAACACAACTTGACGAGACTTGCAGTGGTACAGGAGGCGTTATTTGCTGTACATGCAGGAGAGAAAAAAATATTAATTCTTTCCACTGTTCTGTTCTTGTACCACCACCTAGCGAGGATGAAAGAGGGGGAGGATAGTGAGAACGGAGGGGGAGGAGAGAAAGAGGAGATAAGGATGGAGAAACAGGAGGAAGAGATAGAGACAGAGGAGGATGAGGTATGGAGAAAAGGGAAGAAAAGTAGGAGAGGAGAAAAAGGAAGAGGAGATTGAGGCAGAGGAGTAAAGAAAGAGGAGGAAGAGAAAGAAGAGGATGAAGAGAAAGAAGAAGAGGAGGAACGCAACGGAAGAATAATAATTAACAAGTGGTATTTATTCTATTGATAAAGGCAGAGAGAGAGAGAGAGAGAGAGAGAGAGAGAGAGAGAGAGAGAGAGAGAGAGAGAGAGAGAGAGAGAGAGAGAGAGAGAGAGAGAGAGAGAGAGAGAGAGAGAGAGAGAGAGAGTCAGCCATCAATTGTACATATATATATCCATAACTTAATTCCCCTCTAAGGATCAAAACCTTCCTTAACTTTCACTACTTATCTCTCAGCTAAGTCGCCGCGGGAACTGACTAATCTTGTGCTTTCATTTCCTTTCCTGTCCGCTCTGCCTTCCCTTTTGCTGTTCCGGCCTGTCACTAAGCCGTGTGTGTGTGTGTGTGTGTGTGTGTGTGTGTGTGTTCATAATGGCAATGCAATCTTTTATCTCCTCTTGGTCTTCCCCTGAGTTTGTGAGATCTTACGTCACTCTCAAAGGCAGGGTTTCTTTTTTTTTCTTTTTTTTTTTGCAATCTTGCTTGTTGCGTGAGGCGTTCCTGTGTTTGTGTCTTGTTGATTAGCTTTTTTTTTTTCTTTCGAGTTTTTTTCAATTTCTGCAAGTGGAATGGGGTGTTTTCTTTTCTTGTTCTTCGTCTTCTTTTACTTTTTTTTCTTTTTTTGCTTCTCCTTTTTTTCTTTTCTTTTTCTTCTTTTCCTTTCTCTTCTTCTTTTCTTCTTATTCTTATTCTCCTCCTCCTTCTCCTCCTCCTTCTTTTTTCTTCTTCTTCTTTTTCCTCTCTCACCCATTTTTCTAGCCTAAGCCAGCCTCCCTGAGAAGCATCAGCTGAGATGTGCGTCTCACCCTACCAGTCCCTTAACGAACAAAATACCTACACGCTTACTACGTATATTTGTAAACTTGGAAAATAAGCTGAAACAAAAAGATGAAAAAAAAAACTTTCGGACAGTTTAATTTTCTTAATGTCTCTAATTTTTTTTTAATTCTTTAATATTTCATATTTATGAATTAGCATGACAGTGGCATTCTTGCAGCCCGCTGGTACAAAATAAACGAGATAAACATTTTACTTTTTTTTCAGAGTTTAACGAACACGACACCTAATTAGTACTTAATTATATTTCTGCTTTTATAATATATGCATGTATGAGAGAGAGAGAGAGAGAGAGAGAGAGAGAGAGAGAGAGAGAGAGAGAGAGAGAGAGAGAGAGAGAGAGAGAGAGAGAGAGAGAGAATGAGAGTTTATATATAAGAATAAATATATAAACACCACTGAGGCAACACAGGTAAGGAGGGTGTGGTGGTGGTGGTGGTGGTGGTGGTGGTGGCGAGGCAAGGCCGGGGCTCGGGAAGTGACGAGTGAGGGATGGAGGAGGCTTGACGCACGCCAGGGATTTGCAGACTTTCTGTAAAAAGTTTCTCCTCCTCGCGGCGCAGATAATGCCACCACGCACCCCACACTCTCCTGACGGCGCGCCTGAAGGAAGCAGAAGGCAAAGCAGGAAGCAGAGGACGCGGAAAAGGATGCTGTTACATACGTGCGGAACATTTTGATAATAATGATACTATTACACTGTTTATCACTAAGGCAGTTACACAGGGGGGCTTAGGTGGAGAGGTGGAATTGAGAGAGATATAAGAACCATTACTAAAATCATCAAAACCTTCTATAATATCGAGTACATCCGCTAAACAATCACTAAAATCACTTCCACTGGAGCCATTGAAGATGTTGTTGTTAAGATTTGGCGCTTAGATTGTTTGAGGACACAGTCTTTTGCAGTCTCCTCGTTCGCTTCCTTACAACCCTCGACCTTAAACCTCCGTGACCCTTTTGTTGTTTGGTTTCCACGTTCGTAAGTAACATCAGTGTTCGATCTCAGCTAGCACGAACAAAGGTATTACACATTAATGCACTTATAAAAATTTAATTCATGTCCACGGTAAATGTTTGACCTTCATATTGACTTGTGATAAAATAAATATAACCTATGCGTGTGTGTGTGTGTGTGTGTGTGTGTGTGTGTGTGTGTGTCTGTGTGTGTGTGTGTGTGTAGTAATGTATATATTTGCCAGGTTCACTTCCATCCCGCAAGGCACACACAAGGATACACAAACTTTACAATAGTCCCTCCATCCCACAAGTCACTATTAGAAAACGCTTAAATCTTTAGGAGTAACAAAACTATTTACATGTATGTGTGTGTGTGTGTGTGTGTGTGTGTGTGTGTGTGTGTGTGTGTGTGTGTGTGTGTGTGTGTGTGTGTGTGTGTGTGTGTGTGTGTGTGTGTGTGTGTGTGTGTGTGTGTGTGTGTGTGTGTGTGTGTGTGTGTGTGTGTGTGTGTGTGTGTGTGTGTGTGTGAGGATTGGAGGGCAGGCAGCGGCGAGGACTGGTATCGATGACAGTCGTATTAATCAGTATTTACACACGTACAGCGGCATCACTCATCTCTGGAACTCTGACATGCAACACAAACCTCACCCTCTGAGTTATGAGGTACATGTCCCTCTAACGTGTGGGTGGGTGGGTGGGAAGAGAGGGTGGTTTTGGTAGGTGGGTGGATGGAGTATGGGTGGTGATGGTGGTGGTGGCGATGATGATTATGATAAAGACAACAGCAACAACAACAACAACAACAACAACAACAATATCAACAGTAGTATGTAAACTTTGGTGATAGATAAGCATCACAACAGCACTGCCGTAAATTACATTTTTACACAGAAATAAAATAACAAATAAATGAATAAATAAAAAAAAACACCAAGAAATCCCTGAAAAAATAAATAAATAAATAAATAAATACCTTGAAACCTGACGCATTGTCCTAATATTTGCACAAGTGGGTGGAATGAAACAGCGCCAAGCCAGCAAGCCTCGCCAGTGAAAGAGATGCACCGCACGAGGGTCACAGGAGCACGCTACTTATCCCTTAAATTGGCACTCACAGCCGCGGACGCCCTCCCTCCACTTCAAGAGTTACTGCCGCCGCCACCGTGCCAGCCAGATACAGGGCGCCCGTGGGAGGCAAGGAAGCAATATGAAACTTATAGCAATGGTTAAGTTTACAGATATTACTTTTTCACTGGTCTATAAATAAACACCGTTGCTTCTGTAGTGAACCTGCCATGTTTGTGGTATACGGGATGTAACAATGACGATATAAGCAAAGTTCTTAGGGGCAATAATCAGAATAGGACAAAAAATAACGGGTTTTAGCTTGATAAAGTTCGATTTAAAACAGATATAGGATGGAACTGGCTTACAAATAGCGGTAGAAGAATGGGATAGACTCAGTAATCAGATTTTCATTATAGTGTTGAGTCATTACGACAAATTTATGAATGAGGATGATAGGTAGAAATGCCACGAGTAGACTTGACGGTTTCTTGCAGCTTACCCCTATGTCCTTGTGCTGTGGTGGTGGTGGTGGTGGTGGTGGTGGTGAGCGTCGAGTGGTGATGGATGTGATGTGTGATGTATGGTGATGGGCGGTGTGGATGATATTTTCCTTGTCAGTGTGTGTGTGTGTGTGTGTGTGTGTGTGTGTGTGCAATCCTCGCCTCGCCCTCAGTACGGTACTGAATTTGTCAAGAGGAAGTGACGGAGGAGAAGCAAGAGTCACCAGAACAAACACACACACACACACACACACACACACACACACACAACTTTTGGATAACCGTTTTGAGTGAGTGAGAGGAACTGGCACCTTCAGTTGGCATTTTTTTCATAGCCTTTTTGTTGCCCTAGTTAGGAGTTCCCTTTTACACACACACACACACACACACACACACACACACACACACACACACACACACACACACACACACACACACACACACACACACACGTCTCCTTCACAAACACTTCCTCCCTAGTTGATTATCTCTCCTCATCTCATCCTCTCATCCTGACTTCCTTCTCTCCACCTCCTTCCCTCCCCTCAAAAGAAGGAATTTCGTAAGGTATGCAAAATAGAAATTACAAAGATTATCAAAGACCACAGTACGTGTGGTTGAGGGAACGGCAAGAGGAGGAGGAGGAGGAGGAGTGACGGGAAGATGGGAGAGGATAGGGTGAGAGTAGGTAAGGAAATGAAGGAGAAACGAGGGAGGATGTTGACAAGTGAGTATCGAGTAGGTTAGGGAAGGAGGGAGAGGAAAAGCAGGGGATGATATGTCAGAGGAGAGATAATGGGAGCAGGGGAGGGAAAGGTTTTCACGGTCTATGAAGGCAATTCCTGTCCCCACTAACTCCCTGCTTGTCTCGTAAACACTTAACACTGACCCTGTTTCATGTGCTCCCACTCCCTAGTCGACACGGTTCCCCTAAAAGACTGTTCTTATGGTTTAGCTTGTAATCACGTACAGGGAGGGTAAAAGCCGCTATATTTGTTATACGTTCATCATAATTATTGCTATGACGCAGCCTCCTATTGTCTGTTTACCATTATTGCAATTGCCGAACACGTAGTGACAAATGGAGCAGTGTAAATTATCACTGTTCATAAAAATAAAAGTCTAATAAATATTGTGTTGTGCAACTTGTGAAACTAAAGAAATTTATTGATTACCACCGTTTTATATTGTATGTAAGTGTGTGTGTGTGTGTGTGTGTGTGTGTGTGTGTGTGTGTGTGTGTGTGTGTGTGTATAGATGCGTAAGTATGTGCTGTGTTAAATCCCACACACAGATCCAACAAACACTCATTCCCACAATACACAAATATACACAAATACTGCAAAACCACCTGAGCCCTCCCTCCCCACCACCAACCACCCCCCCAACCAAAAAAGATAAACAAAAACACCTTTAAAACCATAAACAAAATATAATCCTACCTAAACCCAAATCAGCCGGTCCGTCACTCCCAGCCTGGCGAGATGGACGTGCTGGTTGGCTCTCGCACCATTTGTCAATCGTGGCTTCAAATTTGTGAGTGCCAGACGCGGCTCGTTATCAGTGTAGTGGGACATGACCGTGCACAATTTAACGAAACATGACCACGTGGAGCGCGCGGGTCCCGCTAGTTAAAAGCCAGCGAAACAACCAAACGAGTCTCGATCTGCTACCAACGACACATGACTCCACCAAGTGTGTTTGTGTGGAGAGAGAGAGAGAGAGAGAGAGAGAGAGAGAGAGAATTATTATCTTATATTTTGCTAGTGACGGAACCTTTGCCATCTCTCAGTCTCCATCACAGTCCACAGTTTGCGAGTACCAGTGCTCCTATAAATATGCAGAATCGTGGCGGGGCGTGTGTGAACTCCCGCGGCTGACTGGCACGTCGGAACGCCTCGCCGCAACAAAAAAGGCGCCTTGTGTCTATGTAGCAAGTTTGTCGTGGCGGTGTGGACGTTAAGAAAAAAACAGTCACCTGTGTTCAGCTGAGGGGACGAGTGGTCGGCAGCGAGACAAGAAGCGGGTCGAAAACCTTTGTGAGAAAAAAGATTGCACTTTTCCGTAATTCCCAGAGAAAGAACTGCACACTTTCGTTTACTGGCGAAAAGAATTATGAGAAAAGAGCAGACCAGCGTATGAAACGAAGGAAGCAAAAAAAATAAAAACGGATTCTAGCTTTTCTTCTCCTTCAACAAAGTGAAAAGTTAAGACAGTGTTTACTCACACAATAAAGCGAATTATATTAAAAGAAAACAGTTAAGATTACGATAGATAAAAGAAAACAAAAAGAAAAATACTTAATGCTTTTATTTAATTGACCACGCTTAATATTTACGCATTTTGTTAATCTATGACAAAGAACATGTAACAGATTTATGTCTAACCTCCACGAGAAGGGAAGTTGACACGCACATTCTTATTTGCAGCCATAAAACTATTCCCTCCAGCAACACAGAGAAGGAGGAGGTCAGAGGTCACATATTTGTCTGGTGAGAAATGTGGAAAAAATAACTAAAATCGGAGCATAACATCACCATCTCTTTTACTACGTCTGGAGAGAGAGAGAGAGAGAGAGAGAGAGAGAGAGAGAGAGAGAGAGAGAGAGAGAGAGAGAGAGAGAGAACCGCAATACCAGTACTAATTTCGGCTGTCATTATCATAGACCGACACACACACACACACACACACACACACATACACGATTCTTAACATCCTTATCACCAGCAAAATTTTATCTGAATATTTGCCAGATTGTTAGGTCTCCGTCAGCACTACACATGTGAGTAGACGACTCTGCCCCGCCTAGGACTCTCTCTCTCTCTCTCTCTCTCTCTCTCTCTCTCTCTCTCTCTCTCTCTTGAAAACTCCATCCCTCCAGTAGACAAAGTCCAAACAAGATAAATGCTAAATAAAAGAAAAGGCAACGTACTTTTTTTTCCAGAATTTACGTTCTTGAGAAGGAAAACACAATATGAGCGCAGTCACTGAAGTATTATGTTTGCTCTCTCTCTCTCTCTCTCTCTCTCTCTCTCTCTCTCTCTCTCTCTCTCTCTCTCTCTCTCTCTCTCTCTCGTCCTCGGTCTATTTCCTTCCCTAGTTACAACTACAATTTTTTTTTTATGTTTACTGCAACACTGAACAACGATGTAACGATGAGAGAGAGAGAGAGAGAGAGAGAGAGAGAGAGAGAGAGAGAGAGAGAGAGAGAGAGAGAGAGAGAGAGAGAGAGCAGGAGGGTGGAAGGGCAGCCAGTTTTGTGATTTCCTTTATTTTTTTCTATTTCCTACACTTTTCCCACTGTCATAAAACTACACTTGCGGAAACACGAGAACCAACACACACACATACGCACACACACACACACACACACACACACACACACACACACACGCACACGCACGCACTGAATATAGCCAGCCTCCCCTCCCTCCCTCTTTCCTTCCCTCCCTCAACCGATAAGTGGCAAACGAGCTAATTGTACCATCCACTGTCCAATACATCCCTAGATAAGACAAATCCGTGTTCAGCAACTATTTTTCTATGTAATCCATGAAGCGAGAGATGGATGTGAGGCTGCTGGGTTGGTCTGCATGGAAATATTGAGCACAGCGTACGAGAGGTTATGGAATGTTGTGTGTGTGTGTGTGTGTGGGTGGGTGCGTGTGTGTGGGTAGCTGGGTACAGGGAGCTGAACAGAGAATGGGTGAGGAAGAGGGGGAGAGGGGGTAGTGGGTGAGAGGTGTGCTGGCCGGGAGGTAGGCTGGGAAGGGAGGCTGGGAAGGGAGGTGGTAATGTATCGTGTTGGTGATTGCTAATGACGGTGATGAGTCTTGATGAATACAGCGGTGGTGGTGGTGGTGGTGGTGGTGGTGATGGTGGTGGTGATGGTGGTGGTAATGAAGTAGGAACGCAGCCTCACTTGTCACTTGTACCGAAAAAAAAAAAAAATCAAATGTTGGTGAAGTAATAAACTTTGCGTCAGCAGTTACTTTCCATGTTGGTGTAGACTATGTTGTAACGCGCTCTCTCTCTCTCTCTCTCTCTCTCTCTCTCTCTCTCTCTCTCTCTCTCTCTCTCTCTCTCTCTCTCTCTCTCTCTCTCTCTCTGTCTCTCTCTGGCTTCACATGCTGAGGGCCCATAAGGAGGCAGCGCGGCAGTGAGTAGGAGACACTAACACACTCCTGTTCCTCAGCCATTCATTAGGGCATTCATCCCGCACTTCACGGCGACACGAGACGACTAGAGGTTCTTTCACCTGCACTTTATGACACGTATCTCTCGTGAATTCAGTGAGAGAACCTCCTCCTCTGCTTTTGATCATCTCTTGCTCCTCCTCTTCTTTCATCTCCTTCTCCATTTCATCAGTTTTTCTCCATCACTTTTTCTTTATCCAGGATCGTTATGTCCGTGAGAGGCGGCTGCTACGTGGATGGCAGGATGGTTCCGTCAAGTTAAGCTGAACAGACCACGGCATGCAATTTCATCTCCCTCACTGGTATACATCTAGCTCCTTCCCTCCTTTCAGTACTGCAGCCGCTGTCATTGTGGGCAGAGCAGGGACTTGCCTTATTCAGGTCACACACACGCACACACACACACACACACACACACACACACACACACACACAGGTGATGCCTTCTGCCTTCTGAACGTCCCTTGAAATTAAAAAATACAAAAATATATAAGTTGCAATTCCTCCCTCGCTCACGTACACATCACACACACACATAAAAAAGCAGCGGGTGGGGTGGGGCGGAAACCTACGTCATAATTACGTGTGGTGTCAAATTTGGAGTAATTTCATAAGCATCCGTCACGCCAGAGCAGCACTCATCTCCACTCGCCTGCCGCTAACGATCAACAACTCATCTCCTCTTAATAGTTGTGAGAAATTAATCGTCTCAATACCCATCATGATCCTCGCCCTCCCTGCCTCCCCTTCGAGTGCGTGGAGCGACAGCAGCAGGCGGGCAATGATTACAAAGGGAGGGAGGCAAGAAATACAGCATGCTTGCCACCACCTGCTTACCTGCCGTGCCCTTATGAGCAGGCAGGGCGTCACGACACTTCACACCGGAGCTTTGGACTTGCTTTCCATCTGTCTCCTTGCTTTCCATCTGTCTCCTTATAGAACTGGCGCGTCATTGGTCTCTTGCTTTCACCTTCACCCTTGACCAGTGTCACAGCATACAAACAAAAGAAAATGCTCAATTTCTTTTTTCCTGCTCTTCTCTTTGCACATTGCTGAATATCACAGGAAAGGTAGAGAGGATGAGAGAGAGAGAGAGGGAGACAAAGACATTTAAATAGGATAACTTAGAGGAACAACTTGGCATGTAGACCTTCACACTTCATCCACGTGACTGCAAGGTGAAGAAGGTGGAGGGACATGATCCACCAAGTCACATGACGTGGCACTTCGGTAAAGGTAATCACGTCTGTCGCCACGCCTGTCACCAGTGCCACGTCATATCATGCAACACGTCCCCCTCCTGTCAGTCACCCGCCAGTCTCACGCTCTAGCTCGTCCTTAAAATTGCAGTCACACACTTCTATATGGTCTATGTACACGCAGCCAGTCACTTGCAAATCCGAACATTTATATAAATTTGTGTGGTAAAAATGAGACAGGCTGGGATGGTACTGTACGAAAACTAAATTGTGAAATGTAATGCATGACAGAGAGAGAGAGAGAGAGAGAGAAAGAAAGAGAGAGAGAGAGAGAGAGATTATGTGAGCAGGAATTGGTTGGTGTCAGTATTTACAAGAGAGAGCAAGTTGTGGAATTTGGAATAGACGTGAGGTCGGCGTAAATGGAAGAGCTGTTAGGTGATCAAACGAAGTGTTAAAACTGATGATAGATCTATGCATACTACACTGGCTGGTTACATTGTGATGGCGAAAGTAAAGCTGGTACAGGCTGTCATTAAGAGTGCACTGGGTGAAAGAGAGATACTGCCATTAAGTAAAGTTATGGAGAGTTGTGAAAAGTTATGAACACATACACACACACACACACACACACACACACACACACACACACACACACACACAAATAGTGAAACAAACAGACAAACTAGACAGAGGTACAGCAAACAAATGAAGCAATCGAAAGTAACAGCCACTTATAAGGGAAACAACAACACGTCATGCATTGCAATAACACTTGATGGAGGAAAATAGAAAAAAAAAGTTCCAAAAACATGAAAGTAAACTCATCGAACTAATTTCTCGGCTGGAGTGAATGGAGGGAATGAAAGGGAACACTATTACACCACCAATAACTTTCCTTTTCTTTTTTGTCAACTAATGGCATTACATACAAGAAAAGTTTGATGATGATGATGAGAGAGAGAGAGAGAGAGAGAGAGAGAGAGAGAGAGAGAGAGAGAGAGAGAGAGAGAGAGAGAGAGAGAGAGAGAGAGATGCATTACCACTGTGTTAACGATAACATGAAACAACAATTTTGCTCGCCTTCTGTGTTCACCTTTAACACGATGGCTTTACCTGGCCGCGACCTTCCCACCTGAGCTGAAACAGGCAGATAATGAACGCACGATTGTCGAGCGAGAGGGTGACGAGTAAATGAGCTCCAAACTGTTAGTGGAGGGAGGGGCGGCTGTAGATTAGAACGAGGAGGGTAGGAGAGTGGTATGGGGAAGAGGAGAGGAGTGGTTTGATTAGAACATAAGAACATAAGAACATAAGAAATAAGGGAAGCTGCAAGAAGCGACCAGGCTTACACGTGGCAGTCCCTGTATGAAACACTCCTACCTATTTCCATCTGTTATCCCCATCCATAAACTTGTCTAATCTTCTCTTAAAGCTCTCTAGTGTCCTAACACTAACTACATGATTACTGAGTCCGTTCCACTCATCTACCACTCTATTCGAGAACCAATTTTTTCCTATCTCCTTCCTAAACCTAAATTTTTCAAGCTTGAACCCGTTATTTCTTGTTCTACCCTGGTTGCTGATCCTAAGAATTTTGCTTACATCTCCCTTGTTATAACCCTTATACCACTTAAAGACTTCTATCAGGTCCCCTCTTAACCTACGTCTCTCTAGAGAATGTAAATTTAACCGCTTCAATCTCGCTTCGTAAGGAATACTCCTCATCCCCTGTATCCTTTTAGTCATTCTCCTCTGTACTGATTCTAATAGACCTATATCTTTCCTGTAATGTGGGGACCAGAACTGCACAGCGTAGTCTAGATGAGGTCTGACCAGCGCCAAGTATAACTTTAATATTACTTCCGGCCTTCTACTTTTAACACTCCTAAAAATTAATCCTAGTACCCTATTTGCCTTGTTTCTGGCTTCTATGCATTGTTTCCCTAGACGGAGTTCAGAGCTAACTATAACTCCTAAATCTTTCTCGTACCCTGTACCTACTAGAGTTTGGGTGTTTAATGTGTACCTATTGTGTGGGTTTCCTCTACCTACGCTAAGCACTTTGCATTTATTGATATTAAATTGCATTTGCCATCTATCCGTCCATTCATTCATTCTATCTAAGTCTGTCTGCAAGGCGATGGCATCCGCTTCTGACCTAATTAATCTACCTATCTTTGTGTCATCCGCAAATTTACTAACATCGCTACTAATTCCACTATCCAAGTCATTGATATATATTAGAAATAATAATGGCCC
Organism: Scylla paramamosain; assembly: GCF_035594125.1. Taxonomy (NCBI): domain Eukaryota; kingdom Metazoa; phylum Arthropoda; class Malacostraca; order Decapoda; family Portunidae; genus Scylla; species Scylla paramamosain. The sequence goes on along the minus strand of NW_026973674.1, from coordinate 346,633 downwards.
TAATACTGATCCCTGTGGCACCCCACTAATGACATGACCCCATTCGGATTTCGAGCCGTTTATTAGCACTCTCTGTCGCCTGTTACCAAGCCATGACCCTATCCAACCTAACACCTTCCCATCTATCCCGTGCGCCCTAACCTTTCTCAGGAGCCTTTGATGGGGCACCTTGTCGAATGCTTTACTAAAGTCCAGATATAAGATATCATAACTATCACCATTATCTACTGCCTCGTACACCTTACTGTAAAAACTTAACAAGTTTGTCAGGCAAGACTTCCCCTTCGTGAAGCCATGCTGTGACTGATTTATCAAATTATGTTTGTCTAAAGTTCCCTAATGTTCCTGGCTATTATTGACTCTAACATTTTACCTACAACTGAAGTTAAGCTGACAGGTCTATAATTAGACGCTAAAGTTTTATCCCCTTTCTTAAAGATGGGTACTACATTAGCCTGCCTCCACATTTCTGGTACCTCACCCGACTCCAGTGATTTCCTAAAGACAGAAACTAACGGCTCACTAATAATCTTTTTACATTCCTTCAGTACTCTGGGATATATTTCATCAGGTCCTGGTGACTTGAACTTTTTTAGCCTATCTATCTCCTGCTCCACTATCTCCCTAGTTATGGAAATATCCGTCAGCTTCTCATACTCATCTGCTCTAAACACCTGTTCACTATCTGGCATATCCTGCATGTTTTCCTGAGTGAAGACAGTTAAAAAATAATCATTCAGAAGTTTACTAATCTCCTCCCCAGAACTAACCAGCTCCCCATCTGCTGCCTTTAATGGACCTACAGTATCCTTATTTTTCGTCCTGTATACCTGATAAAATCCCTTGGGGTCCGTCTTCGCCTGGCTGGCTACCTTTAATTCATAATTGTCCTTAGCTTTCCTCGTTAACTTCCTGACTGTTCTAACTAATTCATTATACTGTGTCCTTAAAACTTCCTCACCTGCCCTTAATCTCTTATATATACTTCTCTTACGCCCTATATAATGCTTTAACCTAGCAGTCATCCATTTAGGGTCATTTTTTTGTGATCTTATTGTTTTATACGGGATATTTGCTAATTGACCTGTATGAACTTTATCTACGAAATATTTATACAATTCATCTACATTTACTTCACCTAAACCCCTCATCTCGTTCCCTACCATCCTCTCCCCTCCCTCATCAACTCGCCTCGACCTTACCTCTCTCATTTCAGCATGACCTGACATTCCAACATACTCACGCCTATCTCCCCCCTTCCTCTTTCCTCCTCCCTTCTGGAGCCTCACCTCACCTCCCTCATCCTGCCTTATCTCTCTGAACTCCGTCCCTGACCTGACCTCACCCTGCATCCCTTGCCAGTCCACTCCTTGGAGGTACCTTTTTAATTCTTCAAAATCTGCTCTCCTAAAGTCAGGTATTTTACTAGTGTTTTTATTTCTAACAGTTTCTTCCCTGTATCACATCAAAGCTAATCGGGAAGTCAATAACATGCAATGGTTTGAAAATATCCACGGTTTTCTCTTTGCCTTTTGTTTTCAGCTTTATTTGCTTTATTTCGGTAATTCAGTCAGAGGAGACTGTGGATCTTTGTGTGTGTGTGTGTGTGTGTGTGTGTGTGTGTGTGTGTGTGTGTGTGTGTGTGTGTGTGCGTGCGCGCCTTAGCTATACCACGCAATTTAAAACAACACACTCGTTCGAGTTCTATTTCGGCGGTCCAATTTGCGTATCGCCGCCTCTGCAGCTTGAATGAGTCGGAACCCAATACGTTTCCGCCCCGCTTTCATCGGCTTGCGCCCCAAGAGCGCCGCGCAGTGTTACGAAGGAAGGTCACGCGTCGCCTGCCTGCACGAGGCGGAGTAGCGGGGTTCACACCTCAATACGCACGTGCATGAATGCCACCATTGCCTGTCCAGATAGATGCATCAATACCCAAATTTTTGTCCGCCAACAGGTATGAGTTAGTGATGAACAAAAGTTGTGTTTTTATTTTAGCCTCTGGTCTGACCCGCGCCCTGCTGAAGCGTGAAAGAGCCACAGGACCAATGCGGAAAGGCCGCCGCTCCCCTGGTCTGTGCCCTGCCAGAGCGTGACGGAAGGCAGAGAGCCGCCTTGCTCACTCTGCTGGCCCGTGACCGCGACATCTCGAGCCTTTCTCCAATAACGGTCACTGCAGCAGCGCGATGCTGAATGGTGTCTCAGAAACAAACAAGACAGACACGGGTGGATTTGAAGTTTCCCAAGACGAGACGCTACACGGAATGGATTTAATCTCCGCAAGAGAAGCAGCAGGATCAATACACTCTCAATGTACCGATGTACGCGCACACTATGCAGTTTCCTTGCCAGCACGAGGAACCTAACACTGAATTACTGCATCTCTTCCACTCCAGTATGAAGGAATCTATGCACAGCCAGGCGAGGTAGCGATGCAGTCTATCCACAGCCAGGCCAGGCGAGGCAGCGATGTAGTCTGTTCACAGCCAGGACAGGCGAGGCAGCGATGCATTCTGTCTACAGCCAGGCCAAGCGAGGCAGCGATGCAGTCTGTCTACAGCCAGGCCAGGCGAGGCAGCGATGCAGTCTCGCGTGTATCAGGCTTCATATTCCCCTTGCCTGGGTCTCGCCGTCACCTCAAAGATTAAACCGATTCTCTCCACCATTTCAGGGAGGCGCTGGCTCAGTCTTCTGATCGTGCAGTCACGCCGATTCGCCGCCACTCTTACTCAGCCGCCCCTCGCATCCCTCAGCCCGGCGACCCCCGTCCCCCCTACGTCACCCCACAACCAATCTTCCAGTTTGGGAAATATGCAGAATGATACGTGTTTCAAAACGTGAATAATAAAGAAACGCGAATATACGCCAATGCATATATTTTTGAATTTCAGAGTGTACTTCTGTAATATTTCTGATGATATACGAGGAAAAATATCTACGTATAAATAAACAACAATAGTGACAAAAAGATAGACGTATTTTTTTTTTTTTTCGTACGTGGGAAAAATGAATGAATAAAATAAAACAAAATCCTGATGAAAACACGGCTTAATATTGGTGATAGAGATGCAGGCAAAAATATAAAAATGAAGCTTATGTGAGGTAGAGAGTGTAACGTGACGGACGCGGCTCACTCATTGCAAAGCCAGGGAAAAAATAAATATTTACACTTCGAATTTCGCCATATCTGTTGATTCTGTTACTGTCACCACCACCATTACTACTACTACTACTACTACTACTACTACTACTCTCTCTCTCTCTCTCTCTCTCTCTCTCTCTCTCTCTCTCTCTCTCTCTCTCTCTCTCTCTCTCTCTCATCTCTCTCTCTATCTCTCTCTCTCTCTTTCTCTCTGCTACATGCCGAACAATAAATAACTAAAAGAGTGAAAAACAGTATATTGATTGCAAAGGGCGAGGCAGGTGAGGAGTGAAGGTGAGGAACAGGTGAGCACTGATTACAGATTACTTGTCTGGAATGAGTTATACTGGTGAAGATCGTCCCCTGCTCCTTCTCTTCCTCCTCCTCATCATCATCATCATCTTTCTCGTCGTCATCATCATCATCACCACCATCATCATTCTATCTTCCTCTTTTCCGCGTCCTAGTCCTGATTTTTCCCTTCCCCTCCTCCTGCTTCTCTTCGTCGCTGTTTTTCTTCATTTTTTTTTTTTCTCCTTTCTTCTATTTTGCCGTTCTATTTTTTTTTCTTGCCAATTTTTTTTTCGACTTTTTGCTCTCATATTACACCAGTTTCTTTCTCTTCCTCCTCCTCCTCCTCCTCCTCCTCCTATCCTCCTCCTCCTATCCTTTCTCTAATACAGGCAGGTAGTGAGAGTTAGTGAAATCAAACCACGCAACAACAACGTGGACGTCAGCTGCTGTTTGTAATCCTTCCTGATCCTTCAAAATCCCTTGTAATTCTTCTCCTCCTCTTCATCTTTCTCCTCCTCCTCCTCCTCCTCCTCCTCCTCCCCCTCCACCTCCTTTTCATCTTCATCTTCTTCCTCCTCCTGCTCCTCCTATTACTACAACTACTATTTATCATAATCCGCGACCTCCTCTTCTTTCTTTTCCTCTTCTTTTTCATTTACCTGATCCTTGTCGTTTTTCTCTTCCTGCGCTGCCACCACCACCACCACCACCACAACCACCACCACCACTACTACTACTGCTGCTATAACGTTACTCCTACCTACCCTCTCCCCGAAGCAAAGAGCAGACGGTATTTGTAATCATGATAAGGGTCCTCAGTAGTGTAGCGGCCGCTCATACCGCGATGCTCTTATGTTTTTAGATGACGGATGTATTGGGCATCTGATTTTTGCTGTTGTTGTTGTTGCTGTTGTTGTTGTTGTTGTTGTTGGTGGTGGTGGTGGTGGTATTGTCATTATCAATATCATTACTGGTGAAAGCTTTGCATGACAGCGAGGGATGGTCCGGCTTGTCTCCGAAACTTTCGACGAGAGAGCAGACAAAGCCATTTAGATATTACCATTACGTAATGAAGGTGAGGTCTATGAATAATTATGGAGATATCTTATTAAGTAAAGTAGATAGAAATGAAGCCTGATGCTATGAGACCTTTTTTTTTTTTCATTTTCGCGTGAATGAAAAAAAATAATAAAAAAAGTTGCTTCATTTACTGTATTGCCGCACTCCTACGTGAATTGATTTAATAAATATTGCTTTTGAAAAATAATAAGTAATCATAATAGAATATTGTGAGACCCTCGGATATACGACAGGAAAACAATGAGGGACAAGATTACTGCCATTCATCTCCTTCTCTCGTGTGTATCGTTCTTTCTGCACTCAGGTAAATACTCTCTCTCTCTCTCCTCTCTCTCTCTCTCTCTCTCTCTCTCTCTCTCTCTCTCTCTCTCTCTCTCTCTCTCTCTCTCTCTCTTACACAATCCCTGTGGCCACGTCCGTAATCACACCTTCCCTTTCTGTGCAATATACTTCCCCCGCCTCGCCAGGCTTGAATGAAGGCGCACACACACACACACACACACACACACACACACACACACACACACACACACACACACACACACACACACACACACACATTTAATATACTGCAGCCTATCACGTCACTGCTTTCCCTTAGTCCCCTTCCTACCCCGACTGTCCCATGCACATCCTCATCATCGTCTATCACTGCTACTACTACGACTACGACTACTACTATTACTACTACTACTATTCCTACTTTACCTATATAGAAGACATGTTTGCAGAAAAAATGGATGAGAAATAGCAGAGTAAAAATTGCATACTGTTGCCTTGACATTAGCGAGCCTTCCCTCTCCCCTCTCCTCAGGGACACACACACACACACACACACACACACACACACACACACACACACACACACACGCCACCTTTCCACCATGCTCATCGCTACACCCTCAGCACCACAGCCGTCACACCTCCACGTTCATCCTACTACTACTACTACCACTACTACTACTACTACTACTACTATTTCTACTACTACTACTACTACCACTACTACTGCACACTTTCCTCAGACCTCAGCCAGCCCTTCCCCTCTGTGAGCCAGACACAAGTGGTGCAGTGTGCGTGATGGGGTCTCGCAACTTTACAACTATTCCTCTCGTGTTGACCTTGAACGAGAAGGGTTTCGAGGGTGTAGGTAATGATGAGAGAGAGAGAGAGAGAGAGAGAGAGAGAGAGAGAGAGAGAGAGAGAGAGAGAGAGAGAGAGAGAGAGAGAGAGAGAGAGAGAGAGAGAGAGAGAGAGAGAGAGAGAGAGAATAAACAAAACAGACAAGGAAGATTTAACAGGATTACAACCAGTGACCGGGATACACACGCATCATCAGCACAAGAAGGTGTTGCTCTAATAAGGCGATTATTTCCTGTGGGTTCTTATGCAGAATTATCATCAGTGCGAAGCAGGAAGGGTCCTAGGAAAGTCTGAGGGGAAGGGAGAAAGAAAGGTTACATTATTACGAAGAAAAAAGATGTTTCTCTTATTTTGTTGTGGTTCCAGGAAGGGGTGAGAACAAAGAAAGACACAAAGTCTGAGAAAACTACGCCTGATGAGAGAGTAAGGCGCCGTGAAGGTCGGAGACGCCAAATAATTGCAACGGAAGGCAAGTTTGCCACAAACACGTCAGTGACACGTCAGCCTGTCGTCCACCACGCCCTCACTGAGGCTAACGAGCCACTCAGGAGCTGCTGCAGGAGACGGACAGGCACCGGTGTGTTATATACCTGGGATTGGGGCGACTGTAATGACGTGAGGCGAGGCGAGAACAGGGCGCTAATACCCGTCTTCCCGCCCGCCTTCCTCCCTTCCTGTGTGCATGACTGACTGACTCACTGAGCGCAAGGACATGCCAAGACTTGCACGGCTACACGAACCAAGTCACTAAGTCAGGAGGTCACCAACTTGATAATGAGTCATGGTGGTGAAGGGGACGCACCTCCCCCGCCTCTTCCGTCCCCCCCTCCTCCCTGCCCCCTTATCCCTGTCCCCTCCTTCCTCCTGGACACAGTGACTCACACATAACACACGGCCGGAGTTGTGAGGTATGATTCAAAGCCTTGCCATGCCGCTGTGCTGTTAGAGTTAGGCTGAGTTATGGTGGCACAGCCGGCGCGCCATGCTGGAAAAAAATATGACCCGAGGGCGACCAGAGGTGGAAAAACGTGGGAGAGAGGGAGGGAGGGATGGAGAGAGGGAGGGAGGGAGGAATGAAAGGACGCACATTCATAATGGTGTCTTTTTTCAGACCCTCACCTCGATCTTACTCGTTCCTGCATTGCGCCTGACCAAGGTTCTATTTAAAACCTGTGGTCCGTAAAATCACCTACATGTGTGCCTGTGTGTGTGTGTGTGTGTGTGTGTGTGTGTGTGTGTGTGTGTGTGTGTGTGTGTGTGTGTGTGTTATATTTAGAGACGATGCCTTCCCTTCCCTTTCTTCTCTATAGAGGATGCAAGACTGTACCTGTATGTTCCTTGCCTTCCCTGCCGCCACTACACAGCATTTAACACTTTCACTACGATACGAAACATTTAACAGCCCCAGAAGTAATGCAGAAAATCTTTATAAGCATCTCCAAGAAAGAAAGGAATGAAAAGAATAGATTTTGCAATTTCTACCCAGTTTAGAGATCAAATGTGGCTGTAGAAGAAGTAAAGATGTCTCACAGTGATCAGTAATTAAGGAAAGGTGTACCAAATAGCAGTTAAGAGGTTAATACTGTGCCCCTCGTGACTGTGCTCAGTTCGGTCATCAAAGTGTCAGGCAAGCGTCTCTCCCTCCCCTCTCAGACGAATGGTAGCAGTCAACGTGATAGCAGCTCCTCCCCTTGCCTCCATGCCTTTGGCCGTCGCTCGTGATTGGTGGTGATGTTTGGCGGCAATGAATTTGACTGGAGGCCGCCGTATGGAAGTGAGGCGGGGCATGTCCGTCAAGTTAATGCGAACAGGTTGTGTGGGGACACCAGATCGATCTGGACTACCACCCCTGTATGTTGTTCATGTGTTTGCTTGTCTGTCCTACATCATTCGTGTTTCTCATCTTTAGCAACACACACACACACACACACACACACACACACACACACACACACACACACACACACACACACACACACACACACACACACAGACACACAGACACACACACACACACACACACACACACACACACACACACACACACACACACACACGTACGCACATATGAACACAATCCATTACGTCAGAGAAGCAAAGCAAAAGATAAGTCATTCTTTGAGCGAGCCAACAACCACAGCGGAGATCTGAGGAGAGGTTTATGACAGGGAATGGAACTGTTACTGGAGGCAAGAAGAGCGCAGAGTATTTTTCTATAAAGATATGTACCTTTAATTAACCTTAAGGAAATTATAACTTGACTCAGTTTGAATTTTCTTTTATTAGGAGTAAAATTTTCTGGTTACGTACGAAATTGTGGTTTACCCCGATCTTTACCAGTGTCTTCAAGGTTATGACGAGCTAAAGCGAAGGATTATTAAACACGTCTATCCGGTAAAGATCCTTTCATACCAGGAACACTGTCATTAAAGATGAAGGATTCCTTGAAGCAGCGCCACCCGAAGAGGAGCGGCCGGGAAGTGACTCCCTGCCTGGTTCGGTATCCTCTCCTACCTATGACCTGGACTCTTTCAAGACGGAGATTTCAGAACACTTCTCATAATAATAGATAATCCTTTTGATTCTACAATTTAGGTACTGGCACGTTCAATTTAGCAGCGTTACGTTCACTTCAGTTCCAGCCTCAGTGTTCTCCAGTAATGGTCTAGAAAGAGACAGCCTGCTCCACCGCAACAAGGAGCACATGGCAATTCAACATACATCATACATCACACGGCAATTAAACAGCACCAGGACACAACAGTAAAACAATGTGTATCAAGCTTGACAAGTGTTATAGGACGTTAGCTACCTAATAAACAGAGCCATTCTCTAAAGTTTTCCCCCGGCAGCGTCTAAACTATTACAGTGAACAAACAGCTCCTCGCAGACTCGCATCACGGGGACGGAAAGGGAATAGCTGGCAGTGGCGCTGCTCCTAAACTTCTGGCTTCAGCTTCAGACTCCTTAGTGGGAAGGTGAGGGACTGATCTAATGATAAAAAATAATCTTCCAAAGACTTCCTAACCTTTACACAAAATTATTCTTGTGACATTTACGCTCTCCCACCTCCTCTTCCCAAAGCTTGCCATGGTAATCATTTATTGAAGCTCGTGTGGCGCCAAGGTTACAGAGTTCGACCAAGTACGAATGCTGATATATATATATATATATATATATATATATATATATATATATATATATATATATATATATATATATATATATATATATATATATATATATATATATATATATATATGTAGTCACACGTTGCTGTTGTAAAAGATGGAGGTTATCGTGCAGCTACCCAACATATCCAAATATCAGATACTCTTCAAGGACTTCAAGTTTCCCTTTCTGAAACTTCTTTCAGACAACCATTCATCCTTCCTCTCACAGCCACTCGATTAGTTGCTGTCCTCCATAGGTGTGTGAGCCTCGCATCCTCCATCTTCCTGCCGACAGATATTTCCT